>NC_057797.1:700206350-700489532 GCF_018294505.1 Triticum aestivum | reverse complement strand
GCCACCGGACGCGCCGCCCCGCCGCGCCCGGAGCCCGCGCCAGCTACCACCCCGGCCATCTCCTCCTCCACGCCAAGGCCCCAGCCGCCGCCGTCTTCGTCGTCTCCGGCGAGCAGCGCCGCCGCCTCATTTTGCGTGCCCGGGTCAAACCCTAGATCCGGAGGTCGAAATTCTACTAAGTCCCCAATTTTTCCAGTTTCAAGTGCCTATGTTCATCTTGCCGTAACTTTGCATCTGTAGCTCGGATTCATGCATATAGCATATCAAAATGTTCACCTCAGAGAGTACATCATTTCATTCCACTGCATCATTTTCATTTGAGTTCATCTTGATGCCCGAAATGCTATTAGAAGAGGGCTACTTGAGATAATTGTCAGATCTGCTACTCCATTTAGCTTTTTGTTATTTTTGCCATGATTATTGTGTGCATGATATGCCCTAATGCTCTACATATGTTTTATTAAGGGTTTTGTCATCTTTCCAGAGGTGCAACCCATGTATTTTTGGGATGTGTGTGGTGACTAGCACGAGCTTGCAAAGTGGTGCACTTGGTAATTCTGATTTCGGGGACTTAGCATTTCCACTAAGTCCTTGAGTTGTTTATCTCATATGGCCATATGTTCATGTTGTTTCCTAGAGATCCGTGCCTCTTTTGAGGATGATCAGTAAGGATGTTTTGTTAATCTTGTAGTGCTCTATCCATCCATGTCTTTGTTTGCAATTATGGAGCACCCTAGCTTGAGTCAATCGAGCTCTACTTTTGCTACTTTATGAATCTGGGCACATTGTCAACTTGTTTGCAATTTTGCCGATGATGTTGTAGTTGATCCGTGCATGCTATGTTATTGTTCTTGCCATGTCTAGCTTGCATTTTGTGTATTATTGATGGGTGTAAGCTTAGATTATCATGACTTGCTCCGTAGTGAGTGCATCGAGCTCGTAAACATGCCTACTTGAGTTATGTTTCAGCATGTGCCAGTTTTCACTAAGTCTGAAAACTGATTATGTTTTTGCTATGTTCACATGCTTGCAATTGTATTTTCTGATCCCTTTTGGCTCAAGGTCACTAAGGGACTTTTGTTAAGCTCTTTGAGTAGCTACATGCCATGCTTTACTTTGCCATGTTCAGGTCCTGTAGCATGTAGTTTTGTTGCTCCAAAGAGTGCTATCTGATCTGAAATTCCAGACAAGTGTTGATTTCACTAAGTCTGAAATCTGTTTGCCATATGCATTTTTGCCATGCTTGTTTGAACCTGTTAATGGATGAATTGGCCGTAGCTCAGTGCTAGGCTTTTGTTAAGCATCTTGAATACATCCCTGCCATGTATTTTGTTGTCATGTTTGAGTGCTGTAGCATGTTCATCTCATTGCATTTAGATGGCTACTTGTTGTAAATCGCAGACCGGGGCATATTTGAATCGCTTGCCATTTCCAAACCGTAACTCCGATTCCGGTGTCCTTTATATCGTTTTCAAGCGATTTCATCTCATCTTTCCAGTGGCACACTTGGATTCCCAATTTGAGGCCAGGTTCATGCATCCTTTGTCAGATCTTGCATATGCATCACGCATCGCATCCCGCATAGCATACCATCCTTGCATCATATTGTTTGATCCTTGCACGTGGTTGATTGTGTCCTTGTTGCTTGTTTGTCTTGTTTGGGTAGAGCCGGGAGACGAGATCGCTAATAAGGAGCCCGTTGAGTTTGCTTTCGAGGGTCCAGTCAACTCTGACGACTGTGCAGGCAAGATGATCATACCCTCGAAATCACTACTATCTTTGCTATGCTAATTTGCTCGCTCTTTTGCTATGACAATGCTACGATGCCTACCACTTGCTTTCAAGCCTCCCAAATTGCCATGTCAAACCTCTAACCCACCATGTCCTAGCAAACCGTTGATTGGCTATGTTACCGCTTTGCTCAGCCCCTCTTATAGCGTTGCTAGTTGCAGGTGAAGATTGGAGACCGTTCCTTGTTGGAACATTTATTTACTTGTTGGGATATCATTATATTATCTTGTTATCTTAATGCATCTATATACTTGGTGAAGGGTGGAAGGCTCGGCCTCTCGCCTAGTGTTTTGTTCCACTCTTGCCGCCCTAGTTTCCGTCATGTCGGTGTTATGTTCCCGGATTTTGCGTTCCTTACGCGGTTGGGTTATAATGGGAACCCCTTGATAGTTCGCCTTGATTAAAGCTTTTCCAGCAATGCCCAACCTTGGTTTTACCATTTGCCACCTAGCCTTTTTTCCCTTGGGTTTCCGGAGCCCGAGGGTCATCTTATTTTAAACCCCCCGGGCCAGTGCTCCTCTGAGTGTTGGTCCACCTGTCAGCTACCGGTGGCCACCAGGGGCAACTCTGGGCTGGCCTACCCGTACCTAAGACAATCTGAGTGTGCCCTGAGAAAGAGATATGTGCAGCTCTTATCGGGATTTGTTGGCACATTCGGGCGGTGTTGCTGGTCTTGTTTTAACCTGTCGAAGTGTCTTGAAGAACCGAGATACCGAGTCTGATCGGAACGTCTTGGGAGGAGGTCTATTCCTTCGTTAACCGTGAGAGCTTGTCATGGGCTAAGTTGGGACTCCCCTGTAGGGATTTGAACTTTCAAAAGTCGTGCCCGCGGTTATGGGCAGATGGGAATTTGTTAACGTCCGGTTGTAGATAACTTGAACCTTAACTTAACTAAAATGAATCAACTGAGTGTGTTACCGTGATGGCCTCTTCTCGGCGGAGTCCGGGAAGTGGATACGGTGTTGGAGTAATGCTTGCGCAGATTGTTCTCTAGTTTCTCGCTCGCGCTTTGCCTCCTCTTCTCGCTCTGTTTTGCGAACAGGATAGCCACCATATTTGCTAGTCGCTTGCTGCAGCTCCACATATTTTACCTTGCCTTACCTATAAGCTTAAATAGTCTTGATCGCGAGGGTGCGAGATTGCTGAGTCCCTGTGGCTCACAGATTACTATTATACCAGATGCAGGGCCTGATGATTCTGCTCCAGGAGACGCGCTTGAGCTCAAGTGGGAGTTCGACGAAGACTCTCAACGTTACTGTGTTTCCTTTCCTGATGATCAGTAGTGGTGCCCAGTTGGGGGTGATTGGGACCGTGTCGCATGTTGGATTATCTTTTATTTTGGCGCCGTAGTCGGGCCATGAGTGTCTGGATGATGTAATGTTATTTATGTACTTGATTGACGTGGCGAGTGTAAGCCAACTATGTTATCTCCCCTTTTATTATCTATATTACATGGGATGTTGTGAAGATTGCCTAACTTGCGACATATGCCTTCAATGCGATTATGCCTCTAAGTCGTGCCTCGACATGTGGGAGATATACTCGCATCGAGGGTGTTACATTTTGATTGCTCCATGCTATATTATCTACTGTTTTGGGCAATATTGGGCTTTATTTTCCACTTTTATATTATTTTTGGGACTAACCTATTAACCGGAGGCCCAGCCCAGATTTGTTGTTTTATGCCTATTTCAGTGTTTCGAAGAAAAGGAATATCAAACGGAGTCGAAACGGAACGAAATCAACTGGAGAAGTTATTTTTGGAAGGAAACCTACCAGATAAACTTGGACCCTACGTCAGAAGATGAAGGAGGAGCTCACGAGGGTAGGAGCGCGCCCACCCCCTGGGGCGCCCCCCCTGCCTCGTGGACCCCCCTTCGGTCCACCGACGTACTCCTTTCACCCATATATACCCACGTATCCTAAAACTTCCAGAACGCACATTAGATCGGGAGTTCTGCCGCCAGAAGCCTCCATAGCCACCGAAAGCCAATCTAGACCTGTTCCGACACCCTGCCGGAGGGGGCAATCCTTCTCCGGTGGCCATATTCATCATCCCGGTGCTCTCCATGACGAGGAGGCAGTAGTTCTCCCTCGGGGCTGAGGGTATGTACCAGTAGCTATGTGTTTGATCTCTCTCTCTCTCTCTCATGTTCTTGAGGTGAGACAATCTTGATGTATCGTGAGCTTTGCTATTATATTTGGATCCTATGATGTTTCTTCCCCCCTCTACTCTCTTGTAATGATTGAGTTTCCCCTTTGAAGTTATCTTATCGGATTGAGTCTTTAAAGATTTGAGAACACTTGATGTATGTCTTGCCGTGCGTATCTGTGGTGACAATGGGATACCACGTGATTCACTTGATGTATGTTTTGGTGATCAACTTGCGGGTTCCGCCCATGAACCTATGCATAGGGGTTGGCACACGTTTTCGCCGTGATTCTCCGGTAGAACTTTGGGGCACTATTTGAGGTCCTTTGTGTTGGTTGAATAGATGAATCTGAGATTGTGTGATGCATATCGTATAATCATACCCACGGATACTTGAGGTGACATTGGAGTATCTAGGTGACATTAGGGTTTTGGTTGATTTGTATCTTAAGGTGTTATTCTAGTACGAACTCTAGGGTTGTTTGTGACACTTATAGGAATAGCCCAACGGATTGATTGGAAAGAATAACTTTGAGGTGGTTTCGTACCCTACCATAATCTGTTCGTTCGTTCTCCGCTATTAGCGACTTTGGAGTGACTCTTTGTTGCATGTTGAGGGATAGTTATGTGATCCAATTATGATATTATTGTTGAGGGAACTTGCACTAGCGAAAGTATGAACCCTAGGCCTTATTTCCACGCATTCCAATACCGTTTACGCTCACTTTTATCATTAGTTACCTTGCTGTTTTTATTATTTCAGCTTACAAATACCTTTATCTACTATCCATATTGCACTTGTATCACCATCTCTTCGCCAAACTAGTGCACCTATACAATTTACCATTGTATTGGGTGTGTTGGGGACACAGGAGACTCTTTGCTATTTGGTTGCAGGGTTGTTTGAGAGAGACCATCTTCATCCTACTCCTACTACGGATTGATAAACCTTAGGTCATCCACTTGGGGGAAATTTGCTACTATCCTACAAACCTCTGCACTTGGAGGCTCAACAACATCTACAAGAAGAAGGTTGTGTAGTAGACATCAGACCCTACGTCAAGACAAGTAACAGGAGGCCACGAGGTAGGGGCGCGCCTACCCCCCCAGGCGCGCCCTCCACCCTCGTGGGCCCCCTGTTGCTCCACCGGCGTACTTCTTCCTCCTATATATACCCACGTACCCCCAAACGACCAGATACAGAGCCAAAAACCTAATTCCACCGCCATAACTTTCTGTATCCACGAGATCCCATCATGGGGCCTGTTCCGGAGCTCCACCGGAGGGGGCATCGATCACGGAGGGCTTTTACATCAACACCATAGCCCTTCTGATGAAGTGTGAGTAGTTTACCTCAGACCTATGGGTCCATAGTTAGTAGCTAGATGGCTTCTTCTCTCTTTTTGGATCTCAATACAATGTTCTGCCCCTCTCTTGTGGAGAACTATTCGATGTAATCTTCTTTTTGCGGTGTGTTTTTTGAGACCGATGAATTGTGGGTTTATGATCAAGTCTATCTATGAATAATATTTGAATCTTCTCTGAATTCTTTTATGTATGATTGGTTATCTTTGCAAGTCTCTTCGAATTATCAGTTTGGTTTGGCCTACTAGATTGATCTTTCTTGCAATGGGAGAAGTGCTTAGCTTTGGGTTCAATCTTGCGGTGTCCTTTCCCGGTGACAGTAAGGGCAGCAAGGCACGTATTGTATTGCTTCCATCGAGGATAACAAGATGGGGTTTTCTTCATATTGCATGGTCTATCCCTCTACATCATGTCATCTTGCTTAAGGCGTTACTCTGTTTTTAACTTAATACTCTAGATGCATGCTGGATAGCGGTCGATGAGTGGAGTAATAGTAGTAGATGCAGGCAGGAGTCGGTCTACTTGTCTCGGACGTGATGCCTACATACATGATCATACCTAGATATTCTCATAACTATGCTCAATTCTGTCAATTGCTCAACAGTAATTTGTTCACCCACCGTAGAATACTTATGCTCTCGAGAGAAGCCACTAGTGAAACCTATGGCCCCCGGGTATATCTTTATCATATCAATCTCCTACTACTTAGTTATTTACTTTGCCTTTATTTTACTTTGCATGTCTATCATAAAAATACCAAAAATATTATCTTATCATATCTATCAGATCTCACTATCGTAAGTGGCCCTATAGGGATTGACAACCCCTATTTGTGTTGGTTGCGAGGATCTATTTGTTTTGTGCAGGTGCGAGGGACTCACGCGTAGCCTCCTACTGGATTGATACCTTGGTTCTCAAAAACTGAGGGAAATACTTACGCTACTTTGCTGGATCATCCCTTCCTCTTCGGGGAAAACCAACGCAGTGCTAAAAGAGGTAGCAGATAACTACTTAATAGTTTAGTGCACCATGCTTTACGGCTTAGAACCGGGACTTCAAAAATGTTTTGAATGCCACGGAGCATATAAGATGTTCCAAGAGTTGAAATTGGTATTTCGTACTCATGCCCGTGTCGAGAGGTATGCAACCTCTGACATTACTTTGCCTACAAGATGGAGGAGAATAGCTCAGCTAGTGAGCATGTGCTCAGATTGTGTGAGTACTACAATCACTTGAATCAAGTGGGAGTTAATCTTCCAGATAAGATAGTGATTGACAGAGTTATCTAGTCACTATCACCAAGTTGCTAGAACTTCGGGATGAACTATAATATGCAAGGGATAACAGAAACGATTCCCAAGCTCTTCGTGATGCTGAAATCGACGAAGGTAGAAATCAAGAAAAGCATCAAGTGTTGATGGTTAACAAGACCACTAGTTTCAAGAAAAGGGCAAAGGGAAGAAGGGGAACTTCAAGAAGAACGGCAAGCAAGTTGCTGCTCAAGTGAAGAAGCCCAAGTTTGGACCTAAGCCTGAGACTAAGTGCTTTTACTGCAAAGGGACTAGTCAGTGGAAGCAGAACTGCCCCAAGTATTTGGCGGATAAGAAGGATGGCAAAGTGAACAAAGGTATATTGGATATACATGTTATTGATGTGTATTTTACTAGTGTTTATAGCAACCCCTCGGTATTTTATACTAGTTCAGTTGCTAAGAGTAGTAACTTGAAACGGGAGTTGCAGAATGAACGGAGACTAGTTAAGGGTGAAGTAACGATGTGTGTTGGAAGTAGTTCCAATAATGATATGATCATCATCGCAGACTCTCTATACTTTCGGGATTAGTGTTGAACATAAATAAGTGTTATTTGGTGTTTGCGTTGAGCATGAATATGATTTGATCATGTTTATTGCAATACGGTTATTCATTTAAGTTAGAGAATAATTGTTATTCTGTTTACATGAATAAAACCTTCTATGGTTATACACCCAATGAAAATGGTTTGTTGAATCTCAATCGTAGTGATACACATATTCATAATATTGAAGCCAAAAGATGCAAAGTTAATAATGATAGTGCAACTTATTTGTGGCACTTCCGTTTAGGTCATATTGGTGTAAAGCGCATGAAGAAAATCCATACTGATGGGCTTTTGGAATCACTTGATTATGAATCAATTGATGCTTGTGAACCATGCCTCATGGGCAAAGATGACTAAAACTCCGTTCTCCAGAACAATGGAGCGAGCAACTGACTTATTGGATATAATACATACTGATGTATGAGGTCCAATGAGTGTTGAGGCTCGCGGCGGGTATCGTTTTTTTCTAACCTTCACAGATTATTTGAGTAGATATGGGTATATCTACTTGAAGAAACATAAGTCTGAAACATTTGAAAAGTTCAAAGAATTTCAGAGTGAAGTGGAAAATCATCGTAACAAGAAAATAAAGTTTCTATGATCTGATCGCAGAGGCGAATATTTGAGTTACGAGTTTGGTCTTCAATTAAAACAATGTGGAATAGTTTCACAAACTCATGCCACCTAGAACACCACGGCATAATGGTGTGTCCGAACGTCATAACCGTACTTCATTTGATATAGTGCAACCTATGATGTCTCTTACCGATTTACCACTATCGTTTTGGGGTTATGCATTAGAGACAGCTGCATTCACATTAAAAAGGGCATCATCTAAATCCGTTGAGACGACACCGTATGAACTGTGGTTTAGCAAGAAACCTAAGCTGTCGTTTCTTAAAGTTTGGGGTTGCGATGCTTATGTGAAAAAGTTTCATATTGATAAGCTCAAACCCAGTCGGAGAAGTGTGTCTTCATAGGATACCCAAAAGTAACTGTTGGGTACACCTTCTATCACAGATCCGAAGGCAAGATATTTGTTGCTGAGAATGGATCCTTTCTAGAGAAGGAGTTTCTCTCGAAAGAAGTGAGTGGGAGGAAAATAGAACTTGATGAGGTAACTGTACCTGCTCCCTTATTGGAAAGTAGTTCATCACAGAAATCTGTTTCTTTGACTCCTACACCAATTAGTGAGGAAGCTAATGATGATGATTGAGGGAGTCCTGTATTAGGGGGTGTTCGGATAGCCGGACTATACCTTCAGCCGGACTCCTAGACTATGAAGATACAAGATTGAAGACTCTATCCCGTGTCTGGAAGGGACTTTCCTTAGCGTGGAAGGCAAGCTTGGCGATACGGTGTTCAGATCTCCTACCATTGTAACCGACTCTATGTAACCCTAACCCTATCCGGTGTCTATATAAACCGGAGGGTTTTAGTCCGTAGGACAACATACACATCAACAATCATACCATAGGCTAGCTTCTAGGGTTTAGCCTCTCTGATCTCGTGGTAGATCAACTCTTGTAATACCCATACCCTCAATATTAATCAAGCAAGACGTAGGGTTTTACCTCCATCGAGAGGGCCCGAACCTGGGTAAAACTTCGTGTCCCCTGCCTCCTGTTACCATCCGGCCTAGACGCACAGTTCGGGACCCCCTACCCGAGATCCACCAGTTTTGACACCGACATTGGTGCTTTCATTGAGAGTTCCTCTATGCCGTTGCCGTCAGGCCCGATGGCTCCTACGATCATCAATGGCGATGTAGTCCAGGGTGAGACCTTCCTCCCCGGACAGATCTTCGTCTTTGGCGGCTTTGCACTGTGGGCCGATTCACTTGGCCATCTAGAGCAGATCGAAAGCTACGCCCCTGGCCGTCATGTCAAATTCGGAAGTTTAAACTACACGGCCGACATCCGCGGGGACTTGATCTTCGACGGATTCGAACCACTGCCAAGCGCGCCGCTCTGTCGCGACGAGCATGATCTAGCTCTGCCGCCGAACAGAGCCCTGGAGGCCGCACCTGCATCGGCTCCGACCCCTAGTTCGGAGCCGGCCGCGTCGATCGAGGACGGGCAGTTGGACGTCACCTTGGGGGCCACGATCCCAACGGCGGTTGAGCCGAACACCCGCCCCGTACTCTGCAAGACTCGTGACTCCATGGAGCCGGATTCTTCTCCGGACTCCAAACTGTCCGCGCCCCTGCCGAGCGAATCCGATTGGGCACCGAGCATGGAGTTCACGGCCGCGGACGTCTTTCAGCACTCGCCTTTCGGTGATATCCTGAGATCATTGGAGTCACGAGGAGAGCGGCCGACAGAGAGGTCAAGGACAATAATTGTATGCCTCCCTCCGAAGACGAGGTAAGCCTCAACGACGACGAATTCACCGTGCTAGAGGATCCCGTCAAACAAGAGCGTTTTCAACGCGGGCTTATGGCCACGGCAAGAAGCCTCAAGAAAAAACAACAACAGCTTAAAGCTGATCAAGATCGGCTAGTCGATAGATGGACTGAAGTCCTTGCGGCCGAAGAGCATAAACCCGAACGCCCCTCCAAGTGCTACCCGAAGCGCAGGTTGCTACCCCGATTAGAGGAGGAAGCACTCGACACGGCCAACAGGCCACCTTGTGGTCGCGACAGAGAGGCCTCATGGCCCTCCACCCAACCCGCACCCTGTACCAAGGCACGATAATATGCGCCGGACCTACGAGACATGTTGGAGGACAAGACAAGGCAAATAAGATCGATCTACGGATCGCGTAGGCACCCCACGGCTCGAGACGACAACCGTCACGCAGGCCACAGATTCGGCAGGGCCGAACACTGTAGACAAAGCTCATTGGAGCTACGTCATGATATCGCCCAATACAGAGGCGCCGCACACCCATTGTGCTTCACAGACAAAATAATGGATCATCAAATCCCCGAGGGTTTCAAACCCGTAAACATCGAATCATATGATAGCTCAACAGATCCTGCGGTATGGATCGAGGATTATCTCCTTCATATCCACATGGCCCGCGGCGATGATTTCCACGCCATCAAATACCTCCCACTCAAGCTTAAAGGACCAGCTCGGCAGTGGCTTAACAGCCTGCCAACAGGGTCAATCAGCTGTTGGGAGGACCTGTAAGCCGCATTCCTCGACAATTTCCAGGGCACTTATGTGCGACCCCCAGACGCTGAAGACCTAAGCCACGTAATTTAGCAGTCAGACGAATCGGCCAGGCAATTTTGGACACGGTTCCTAACAAAGAAAAATCAAATACTCGACTGTCCGGACGCAGAGGCCTTAGCAGCCTTCAAGCATAATATCCATGACGAGTGGCTTGCTCGGCACCTAGGACAAGAGAAGCCGAAATCTATGGCAGCACTCACGGCACTCATGACCCGCTTTTGCGCGGGAGAAGACAGCTGGCTTGCTAGAAGCAATAATATGACCAAGAACCCTGGTCGTTCGGACACCAGGGACATTAGTGGCAGGTCGCGTCGCAACCAACAGAAGCGCCACATCAACGGCGACAATGCTAAGGATACGGTAGTTAATGCCGGATTCAGAGGCTCTAAATCCGGTCAGCAGAAAAAATCATTCAAAAGGAATCCCAGGGGCCCGTCCAGCTTGGACCGAATACTCGACCGCTTGTGCCAAATACATGGCACCCCCGAAAAGCCGGCCAATCACACCAACAGGGACTGTTGGGTGTTCAAGCAGGCACGCAAATTAAGCACTAACAATGAAGACAAAGGGTTGCATAGCGATGACGACGAGGAGCCCTGGCCGCCGAACAACAATGGATAGAAGGGTTTTCCCCCACAAGTGCGGACGGTGAACATGATATACGCCACCCACATCCCCAAAAGGGAGCGGAAGCGTGCATTAAGGGACGTATACGCGGTAGAGCCAGTCGCCCCAAAGTTCAACCCATGGTCCTCCTGCCCGATCACCTTTAATCGAAGAGACCATCCCACTAGCATCCGTCATGGCAGATTCGCCGCATTGGCTCTCGACCCAACTATTTACGGATTTCATCTCACTAGAGTCCTTATGGACGGCGGCAGTAGCCTGAACCTGCTTTACCAGGACATAGTACGGAAAATGGGCATAGATCCCTCGAAGATTAAGCCCACCAAAATGACCTTTAAAGGCGTAATACCAGGTGTATAGGCCAGCTACACAGGCTCAGTCACACTTGAAGTGGTCTTCGGATCTCTGGATAATTTCCGAAGCAAGGAGTTAATCTTCGACATAGTCCCGTTCCGCAGTGGTTATCATGCACTGCTCGGGCGAACCGCATTTGCCAAGTTCAATGCGGTCCCGCACTACGCATACCTTAAGCTCAAGATGCCAGGCCCTCGAGGAGTAATTACGGTCAATGGAAACACCGAACGCTCCCTCCGAATGGAGGAGCACACGGCGGCCCTCGCAGCGGAAGTACAAAGCAGCCTCTCCAGGCAGTTCTCCAGTCCGGCCATTCAACGACCGGACACCGTCAAGCGCGCTCGGAGTAACCTACAAGAAGACCGCCTGGCACGTTCCGAGCAGGCGTAGCAATGCGGCCCCAACCCCAACCCTCGCAAAAAGGCGACGCCAGTACTTTGCGTCCATAACTATGCTCTGGAAATACCATGGGCATAGGGGGAGGGGCACCATCACGGCACGCCCAAAACACGGCTTAAACCGCACCAGGGGCTGCCGACTTTTTTTACACTTTTCTCTTACTTCCAGGACTCTACTCTTCGGAAGGCTTGTTCGGCAGTTCAATTGCCGCACAAACGATGCAAGGACCAGGAAAGCAGACAAGCCATGCCGCATTACGGAAATCCCAGGTGGTCTCTATCACGAGCAGTATACCCATTTCGCATACTATCCCATAGCTTGCCCCTGAAGCAGACATGTTAAATAGTCCAACTTTTTGTTTATTACATCACTTGTATCTTTCTACTTTGGTCGCAGCTATTTTAATGAACAATGCATAGCTTTTGTCTATTTTCTGCATTACCTTTATTTATATATATATCTTCCTTAATGACATGTTGCACCCGTACACTTTGGTACGGCCAAAATACACGAGGGGCTTCAGTACCCCTCAACATGGTGTGAGAAGTCTGAACACTTTAACAAGTGCGGCACCCCGAACTTATAGCATTATATGCATCGGCTCCGAATCATGTCTTGGGTCAATAGTTGGGTTTGCCCGGCTCCTATGTTTTGGTGCCTTACGTTCCGCTATATCGGCTAAGGTAGCACTAGGAGAACCACTGCGATTGTGCCCCAGTTGAGCTGGGCCGAACACCTCAGTGGAGAAAGCTAAAACTAACTGTCATGATGAAGCGAGAGCTGGTCGTTGTTCGAGAGGTTTTTTCGAGTCCCTAAAGACTTATGCCTCTTCGGGCGAGGAGTCGGCTCTGTCCGGCCAAGGCGTGGATAGTGCCCCGAAATCGGTTTTCTGAATACGAGGGGCTTCGCCGAAATTTAAAATTATAGAATTCTATGGCTAAGTGAGAGTGTTCACGCATTATAGTCCGATTGCCTCGTTCGTTGGGCTACGCGCCTCCCTCGAAGGACCCAAATATGGGAAAAAGAGCGCCCAGGTTTATCCCCGAACACCCCAGCACTAGCGGCATGGGGGCAGAAGCCGACGACTCGCCATCTCTCAGTATTGATAAACAGCCGCTCATAAGGTAATATTTTAAATTCAAGCAGCATTGCTTAGCACATATGAACAAGTTTTCAGCGCATAGGATAACACGAGCGGGTTTTACTCAAAAAATACATCCTTGGTACATTCATCCGCAACAAGGCAGGCACCCTTCAGAACATCCTTATAATAATTCTCGGGCTTGCGATGCTCTTTCCCCGGCGGTGGCCCGTCCTTCACAAGCTTCTCCGCATCCAGCTTGCCCCAGTGCACCTTAGCACGGGCAAGGGCCCTATGGGCACCTTCAATGCAGACGGAGCGCTTGATGTCTTCAAGCCTCGGACAGGCCTCCACCAGCCGCCGCACCAGCCCGAAATAGCTCCCAGGCAGAGCCTCTCCAGGCCACAGCCGAACTAGGAGGCCCTTCATGGCTTGTTCGGCCGCCTTGTGGAGCTCGACCAGTTGCTTCAGCTGGCCGCTCAGGGGCACGGGGTGTCCGGCCTCAGCATACTGAGAATAGAACACCTTCTCCGTCGAGCTGCCCTCCTCGGCTCGATAGAATGCGGCGGCATCGGATACACTCCGGGGAAGATCCGCGAACGCTCCTGGAGAGCTCCGGATTCGGGTAAGTAACAGGTAACTCACGTTTATGTGTTTGCTTTGCATAAAGAATGCCTTACCCGCCGCAATCTTCTTCACCTCATCCAACTCCTCGAGGGTCTTCTGGGACTCGGCCTTGGCAGACTTGGCATTTTCTATAGCTACCGCGAGCTCGGACGCTCGTGTCTTCGAGTCAAGCTCCAAGCTCTCATGTTTCCTCATGAGAACCTGGAGCTCTTGCCGCACCTTGCCAACCTCAGCCTCATACCTCTCCCGCTCGGCGCGCTCCACGGCCGCATTCTTCTCGGCCTCGAGCAGCGCTTTCTTAAGGGTCGCCACCTCAGACGTGGCCCCTGCAATAGCCATGTCAATCCTGTCATTTTTTGCAATTGCACCTTTTTTATATACATATTCACACAGGGTATTTCTTACCTTCCTTCTACTTGAGCTGCTTCTTGGCACGCCTGAGATCTGGATCGGACTTCTCGAGACTCTGCTTCAGCACGTCCACTTCCGCAGTCAGTGCGGCGGACGCTAGCAGAGAAGCCTGCATACGCATATTGACTCCTTTTGTTAGACTCATGTGAATTCTTTGATCCTCTATTCGGCTTTTCTTCCCGAACGCCCAACAGAGCATCAGGGGCTACTGTCTATGCGGTAACATTATTTGAACATTCTTTACTTACCTCAAAGCCTATTAAAAGGCTTGAACAAGCTTCAGTCAGTCTGCTTTTGGCGGACTGAACCTTCTGGATCACCGCACTCATAATAGTGCGGTGCCCCTCATCGATGGAGGCACCTTGGAGCGCCTCCAACATATTGTCTGGCGCCTCCGGTTGGACGGAGGACACCGGCATGGTAGGCTTGCTCCTCTTGGAAGGAGATCGCCCGCCGGACTCTGGAACCCTTGAAGATTCCGGAGCTGTGTCCGGCCTTAAGCCGGACTTGGAGCCCTGGGGGGTTTCATCCCCTTTACTCCTGGAGTCCAGGAGGTCGCCTTGCGGCGCCTCCAGGACCACCTTCTCCCGGCTTGGAACCTGTTGGGACAACACTTCGGTGTCGTCCGCAGGGCGGGGGGATGAAGCCGTCGGAAGCGTGTTCACCTCCAACGGGTCCAGTGAGCCGCTCGACGATGTGTCGAGCCGGTCTTTAGGTAGGCTGCATAAACATATTCGACATAAGGGAAAGTTGTGCAAAAAACAAATACTATAAACTACCCCGGTATCCGGACACTTACGATTTCGCCAGGGGCTTGGCCCTGGGCTGCCACTCTTCTTCGTCGGCGGCAGCGTCGGTGGAGCAGTCCGGGGGAAGGGTTTTCCCCTTCTTGGACCCTCCGGCCTCCTCGGAGAGGGCGGCCTTCCTTTTCTTCTCTCCTCCCGCTGGAGGGGGAGAGGTCTCTTCTGCTTCCTCCTCGTCTTCGCGAGAGGAAGGCGCTTCGGGACCGTCGGATGACGAATCCGACACCTCCTGGCGTCGGGCACTCTTTCGAGTCCCCATGGCCCTTTTCATGGCCTTCTTCTCCAGCACCACATAGGGCGCCGGAACCAGCAGCTTCACCAAGCGAACGTCCGTTGGGCCTTCGGGCAGAGGAGCCGGACAGTTGATCTGTCCGAACGTCACCACCCAATCCTATCCAAGATAAGGGAACTCAGATCCCGCATAGAGTCAAACTATGAAAAACTGATACCCTGTAAAAGGAGAAAAACAGCTTACCGCATGAGCGTGATGCTGAGTACTGAATCCGCGATCCTCGGCAGCGGATGCGGGAGCCTCGGCGCCCTTGAAAAGCACCCTCCAGGCATTTTCGTACGTCGTGTCGAAGAGCCTGTTAAGAGTTTGATGCTGCACCGGGTAGAATTCCCAAAGGTTGAAGGCCCGTCGTTGACACGGGAGGATCAGGCGGACAAGCATAACCTGGACTATGTTGACAAGCTTGAGCTTCTTGTCCACCAGGGTTTGGATGCATGTTTGGAGTCCGGTCAGCTCTCCTTTTTTACCCCAAGACAGGCATGTCTCCTTCCGGAGGTGAGCCGCGTGGGGGGGGGCGGATCGGAACTCAGGGGGGCGACCCATTCGGCGTCACGCGGCTCGGTGATGTAAAACCACCCTGATTGCCACCCCTTCAGGGTCTCCACAAAGGAGCCCTCAAGCCACAGGACGTTGGCCATCTTGCCAACCATGGCGCCGCCGCACTCCGCCTGGCTGCCGCGCACCACCTTTGGATTGACGTTGAAAGTCTTTAGCCATAAGCCGAAATGGGGGCGGATGCGGAGGAAAGCCTCGCACACGACGATAAACGCCGAGATGTTGAGGACGAAGTTCGGGGCCAGATCATGGAAATCCAGGCCGTAGTAGAACATGAGCCCCTGGACAAATGGATGCAGAGGGAAGCCCAGTCTGCGGAGGAAATGGGGGAGAAATACCACCCTCTCGTGGGGCCTAGGAGTGGGGATGAGCTGCCCCTTTTCGGGGAGCCGGTGTGCGATGTCGCTGGCCAGATATCTGGCCTTCCTCAGCTTTTTGATGTGTCCCTCCGTGACGGAGGAGACCATCCACTTGCCTCCCACTCCGGACATGACTGGAGAGTGTTGAGGTGGTAGTGGGGACTTGGGCGCTGGAGCTCGAGTGCGCAAGAATGGATAGGCAGAGGAGGAAGAAGGCATGGGTAAAAAGGTGGATCCTTATCCCCTTATATGGGTGGACGCGATTATGTGTCCCCACCAGCCTAGTCAAACTTGCTTATCTCCAAGCGTCGTAATCAAAGGCGCGGTTGGGTTACCCACGCCCGTATTGATGAGAATCCCGAAATGAGGGGACACGATCTCTGCTTTGACAAGACGTGCCAAGGAAACCGCCTCGCATAACGCGCTGAGGTGGGATAATGAAACGATTTGGATAAAGGCTTGGCCGTGGCATGTCGCACCACGGAATACGTCAGCAGATTAGATTTGTGTTAATATTATTATTCTCTCTATGGCAATATGTGGAAACTTATTTTGCAGAGCCGGACACTATCTTTGTGTTCAAGATCTTCTATGAAGTATTTGGAGGAGGAACCCGCCTTGCAATGCCGAAGACAATTTGCGCGCCGGACTCGTCGTCATTGAAGCCTGGTTCAGGGGCTACTGAGGGAGTCCTGGATTAGGGGGTGTTCGGATAGCCGGACTATACCTTCAGCCGGACTCCTGGACTATGAAGATACAAGATTGAAGACTCCGTCCCGTGTCCGAAAGGGACTTTCCTTAGTGTGGAAGGCAAGCTTGGCGATACGGATGTTCAGATCTCCTACCATTGTAACCGACTCTATGTAACCCTAACCCTATCCAGTGTCTATATAAACCGGAGGGTTTTAGTCCGTAGGACAACATACACATCAACAATCATACCATAGGCTAGCTTCTAGGGTTTAGCCTCTCTGATCTCGTGGTAGATCAACTGTTGTAATACCCATACCATCAATATTAATCAAGCAGGACGTAGGGTTTTACCTCCATCGAGAGGGCCCGAACCTGGGTAAAACTTCGTGTCCCCTGCCTCCTGTTACCATTCGGCCTAGACGCACAGTTCGGGACCCCCTACCCGAGATCCGCCGGTTTTGACACCGACAATGATCATGTAACTTTATATCATGTTACTACCGAACCTCGTAGGTCAACCAGAGTGAGATCCGCACCAGAGTGGTACGGTAATCCTGTTCTGGAGGTCATGTTAATTGACCATGACGAACCTGTGAACTATGAGGAAGCGATGATGAGCCCAGATTCCGTGAAATGGCTTGAGGCCATGAAATCTGAGATGGGATCCATGTATGAGAACAAAGTGTGGACTTTGGTTGACTTGCCCGATGATCGGCAAGCCATATAAAATAAATGGATCTTCAAGAGGAAGACGGATGCTGATAGTAGTGTTACTATCTACAAAGCTAGACTTGTCGAAAAAAGGTTGACGAAGTTCAAGGTGTTGACTACGATGAGATTTTCTCACTCGTAGCGATGCTTAAGTATGTCCGAATCATGTGAACAAATTGCCACATTTTATGAAATCTGGCAAATGGATGTCAAACCTACATTCCTTAGTGGATTTCTTAAATAAGATTTGTATATGATGCAACCAGAAGGTTTTATCGACCCTAAAGGTGCTAACCAAATGTGCAAGCTCCAGCGATCCATCTATGGACTGGTGCAAGCATCTCAGAGTTGGAATATACACTTTGATGAGTTGATCAAAGCATATAGTTTTATACAGACTTGTGGGGAAGCCGGTATTTACAAGAAAGTGAGTGGGAGCACTACAACATTTCTGATAAATATATGTGAATGACATATTGTTGATCGGAAATAATGTAGAATTTTCTGGAAAGCATAAAGGAGTATTTGAAAGGAGTTTTTCAAATAAAGACCTCAGTGAAGCTACTTACATATTGAGCATCAAGATCTATAGAGATAGATCAAGACGCTTGATAAGTTTTTTCAATAAGTACATACCTTGACAAGATTTTGAAGTAGTTCAAAATGGAACAGTCAAAGAAAGAGTTCTTACCTGTGTTACAAGGTGTGAAATTGAGTAAGACTCAAAGCCCGACCACGGCAGAAGATAGAAAGAGAATGAAAGTCATTCCCTATGCCTCAGCCATAGTTTCTATAAAGTATGCCATGCTGTGTACCAGATCTATTGTATACCCTACATTGAGTTTAGCAAGGGAGTACAATAGTGATCTAGGAGTAGATCACTGGACATCGGTCAAAATTATCCTTAGTGGAATAAGGATATGTTTCTCGATTATGGAGGTGACAAAAGGTTCGTCGTAAAGGGTTACGTCGATGAAAATTTTGACACTAATCCAGATGACTCTAAGTCTCAATCTGAATACATTTTGAAAGTGGGAGCAATTAGTTAGAGTAGCTCCGTGCAGAGCATTGTTGACATAGAAATTTGCAAAATACATACGGATCTAAATGTGGCAGACCCATAGACTAAACTTATCTCACAAGCAAAACATGATCACACCTTAGTACTCTTTGGGTGTTAATCACATAGCGATGTGAACTAGATTATTGACTCTAGTAAACCCTTTGGGTGTTGGTCACATGACGATGTGAACTATGGGTGCTAATCACATGGTGATGTGAACTATTGGTGTTAAATCACATGGCGATGTGAACTAGATTATTGACTCTAGTGCAAGTGGGAGACTGAAGGAAATATGCCCTAGAGGCAATAATAAAGTTATTATTTATTTCCTTATTTCATGATAAATGTTTATTATTCATACTAGAATTGTATTAACCGGGAACATAATACATGTGTGAATACATAGACAGACATAGTGTCACTAGTAAGCCTCTACTTGACTAGCTCATTAATCAAAGATGGTTAAGTTTCCTAACCATAGACATGAGTTGTCATTTGATTAACGGGATCACATCATTAGGAGAATGATGTGATTGACTTGACCAATGTCGTTATCTTAGCACTTGATTGTTTAGTATGTTGCTATTGCTTTCTTCATGACTTATACATGCTCCTATGACTATGAGATTATGCAACTCCCGTTTACCGGAGGAACACTTTGTGTGCTACCAAACTTCACAATGTAATTGGGTGATTATAAAGGTGCTCTACAGGTGTCTCCGGAGGTACTTGTTGAGTTGGCTTATTTCGAGATTAGGATTTGTCACTCCGATCGTCGGAGATGTATCTCTGGGCCCACTCGGTAATACACATCACTATAAGGCTTGCAAGCATTGTAACTAATAAGTTAGTTGCGGGATGATGTATTACAGAACGAGTAAAGAGACTTTCCGGTAACGAGATTGAACTAGGTATTGAGATACCGATGATCGAATCTCGAGCAAGTAACATACCGATGACAAAGGGAACAACGTATGTTGTTATGCGGTTTGACCGATAAAGATCTTCATAGAATATGTAGGAGCCAATATGAGCATCCAGGTTCCGCTATTGGTTATTGACCGGAAATGTGTCTCGGTCATGTCTACATAGTTCTCGAACCCGTAGGGTCCGCACGCTTAACGTTCAGTGACGATTTGTATTATGAGTTTATGTGTTTTGATGTACCGAAGGTAGTTCGGAGTCCCGGATGAGATCGGGGACATGACGAGGAGTCTCGAAATGGTCGAGACGTAAAGATCGATATATTGGACGACTATATTCGGACATCGGAAAGGTTCCGAGTGATTTGGGTATTTTTTCGGAATAACAGAGAGTTATGGGAAGTCGCCGGGGAGTATATGGGCCTTATTGGGCTTTAGGGGAAAGAGAGAGGAGAGGCTCCGCGCCCCCCCAATGCTTAGTCCGAATTGGACTAGGGGAGGGGCGGCGCCCCCTCCTTCCTTCTCTTCTCTTTTCCCTTTCCTTCTCTCCTACTCCTACTACTTGGAAGGGCTCCTAGTTCTACTAGGAAAGGAGGAATCCTACTCCCGGTGGGAGTAGGACTCCCCTAGGGCACATCATAGAGAGGGTCGGCCCTCCCCCTCGTCCACTCCTTTATATACGGGGAGGGGGCACCCCTTGGAGACACAACAATTGATCATTGATCTTTTAGTCGTGTGGGGTGCCCCCTCCACCATAATCCACCTCGCTCATATCGTAGCAGTGCTTAGGCGAAGCCCTGCGTCGGTAGCATCATCATCACCGTCATCATACCGTCGTGTTGATGGAACTCTCCCTCGAAGCTCTACTGGATCGGAGTTCGTGGGACTTCATCGAGCTGAACGTGTGCTGAACTCAGAGGTGCCATGCGTTCGGTACTTGGATCGGTCGGATCGTGAAGACGTACGACTACATCAACCGCGTTGTGCTAACGCTTCCGCTTTCTGTCTACGAGGGTACGTGGACACACTCTCCCCTCTCGTTGCTATGCATCACCATGATCCGGCGTGTGTGTAGGAATTTTTTTGAAATTACTACGTTCCCCAACACCGTGCGTTCGGTATTTGGATCGGTCGGATCATGAAGACGTTCGACTACATCAACCGCGTTCTCATAACGCTTCCGCTTATGGTCTACGAGGGTACGTGGACGATACTCTTCCCTCTCGTTGCTATGCATCACCATGATCTTGCGTGTGCGTAGGAATTTTTTTGAAATTACTACGTTCCCCAACAGCGGCCATCCCTTGGCAGCCCTTCTCTCTCCCCTAGGCCCAATAAGGCCCATTACTTCTTCGGTGGTTCCGATAACCCTTCCGGCACTCCGATATATATCTGGTGACCTGCTGAACTCATCCGGTGTCCGAATATAGGCATCCAATATATCAATCTTTATGTCTCGACCATTTCAAGACTCATTGTCATGTCCCTGATCACATCCGGAACTCCGAACAACATTTGGTACATCAGAACACATAAACTCATAATACCGATCGTCATCGAACGTTAACTATGCGGACCCTACGGGTTCGAGAACTATGTAGACATGACCGAGACTCACTTCCGGTCAATAACCAATATCGGAACCTAGATGCTTGATAACCCACAAGTATAGGGGATTGCAATAGTTTTCGAGGGTAGAGTATTCAACCCAAATTTATTGATTCCACACAAGGGGAGCCAAAGAATATTCTCAAGTATTACCAGTTGAGTTGTCAATTCAACCACACCTGAAAACTTAATATCTGCAGCAAGGTATCTAGTAGCAAAGTAATATGATAGTAGTGGTAATGATAGCAAAAGTAGCGGTAGCAAAAGTAATATTTTTGGGTTTTGTAGTGATTATAATAATAGCAACGGAAAAGTAAATTAGCGAAGAACAATATATGAAAAACTCGTAGGCATTGGATCTGTGATGGAGAATTATGCCGGGTGCGATTGATCATGTAACAATCATAACATAGGGTGATACGGAACTAGCTCCAGTTCATCAATGTAATGTAGGCATGTATTCCGAGTATACTCATATGTGCTTATGGAAAAGAACTTGTATGACATCTTTTGTCCTACCCTCCTGAGGGAGTCCTGGATTAGGGGGTCTCCGGACAGCCGGACTATCTCCATTGGCCGGACTGTTAGACTATGAAGATACAAGATTGAAGACTTCATCTCGTGTCCGGATGGGACTCTACTTGGCGTGGAAGGCAAGCTAGGCAATACGAATATGGATATCTCCTCCTTTGTAACCGACCTTGTGTAACCCTAACCCTCTTCGGTGTCTATATAAACCGAAGGGTTTTAGTCCATAGGACAACAATCACAACATACAACCATACCGTAGGCTAGCTTCTAGGGTTTAGCCTCTCGGATCTCGTGGTAGATCTACTCTTGTACTACCCATATCATCAATATTAATCAAGCAGGACATAGGGTTTTACCTCCATCAAGAGGGCCCAAACCTGGGTAAAACATCGTGTCCCCTGCCTCCTGTTACCATCCGGCCTAGATGCATAGTTCGGGACCCCCTACCCGAGATCCACCGGTTTTGACACCGACATTGGTGCTTTCATTGAGAGTTCCTCTGTGTCGTCGCCGTTAGGCTTGATGGCTCCTACTATCATCAATAGCGATGCGGTCCAGGGTGAGACTTTTCTCCCCGGACAGATCTTCATATTCGGCGGCTTTGCACTGCGGGCTAATTCGCTTGGCCATCTGGAGCAGATTGAAAGCTACGCCCCTGGCCGTCAGGTCAGGTTTGGAAGTTTGAACTACACGGCTGACATCCGCGGAGACTTGATCTTCGATGGGTTCGAGCCACAGCCAGGCGTGCCGCACTATCGTGATGGGTATGACCTAGGTCTGCCGCCGAACAGTACCCCAGAGGTCGTGCCCGCATCAGCTCCGACCCTTAGCTCAGAGCCAACTGCGCCAATCGAGGACGGGTGGTTAGACACCGCCTCAGGGGCTGCAGTCTCAACGGCGATCGAGCCGAACACCTACCTAACCCTCTACGCAACCCGTGACTCCAAGGTGCCGGACTCTTTTCCGGACTCCGAACCATCCGCGCCCCTGCCAATCGAATCCGATTGGGCGCTGATCATGGAATTCACCGCTGTGGATATCTTTCAGCACTCACCCTTCGGCGACATTCTGAATTCACTAAGGTCTCTCTCTTTGTCAGGAGAGCCCTGGCCGGACTATGTCCAACAGGATTGGGATGCGGACGACGAAGAAATTCGACGCCCACCCACCACCCACTTGGTAGCCACTATCGATGATTTAACCGACATGCCCGACTTCGACTCCAAAGACATCGACGGTATGGACGACGATGTAGGAGACGAACATGAACCGACGCCTATAGGGCACTGGAAAGCCACCTCGTCATATGACATATACATGGTGGATACACCCAACGAAGGCAATGGTGACGAGATAGCGGAGGATGACCCCTCCAAGAAGCAACCCAAGCGCCGATGTCAGCGGCGCCGCTCTAAGTCCCACCAAAGCAAAAGTGGTGATACCGGCACAAGAGATAATAACACTCCAGATAGTGATGAAGACAACAACAATCCCCTCCAGCAAGATTTAGAGCAGGAGGATGAAGGAGCCAGCTCTCCTGAGAGAGCGGCAGACGGAGAGGAGGAGGATGACAATTACATCCCCCCCTCCGAAGACGAGGCAAGCCTCGGCAACGATGAATTCGCCGTCCCAGAGGATCCCGTCGAACAAGAGCATTCAAGCGCCGGCTTATGGCCACGGCAAATAGCCTGAAGAAAAAGTAGCAGCAGCTTCAAACTGATCAAGATCTGCTAGCTGACAGATGGACTGAAGTCCTTGCGGCCGAGGAATATAAACTTGAGCGCCCCTCCAAGAATTACCCAAAGTGCAGTTTACTACCCCGACTGGAGGAAGAAGCGTATGATACGGCTGATCGGCCACCTCGTGGCCGCGATAGAGAGGCATTCCAGCTGAAAGCTCAGCCTCCACCCCGACGCCATTCAAATAAAAAGGCATGGGGAGATACGCCAGACCTGCGAGACATATTGGAGGACAAAGCAAAGCATGCAAGATCGATCTACGGATCACGACAGCGCACCACTCTGCGAGACGATAAACGCCATGCCGGATACAGTAAAAGCAAATCCGTCCGGGCCGAACACAGCGGGCAATACCCATTCGAGCTGTGTCGCGATATAGCCCAATACAGAGGCGCCGCACACCCCTTATGCTTCACAGACGAAGTCATGGAACATCAATTCCCAGAAGGTTTCAAACCTGTAAATTTTGAATCATACGACGACACAACAGATCCCGCAGTATGGATTGAGGATTTCCTCCTCCACATCCACATGGCCCGTGGTGATGACTTACACGCTATCAAATACCTCCCACTAAAGCTCAAAGGACCAGCGCGGCATTGGCTTAACAGCTTGCCAGCGGACTCCATTAGCTGTTGGGAAGATCTGGAAGCCGCTTTCCTCGACAACTTTCAGGGCACTTATGTGCGACCACAAGACGCCGATGACTTGAGCTACATAATTCAGCAGCCAGAAGAGTCGGCTAGGCAATTCTGGACTCGGTTCCTTACAAAGAAAAATCAAATCGTCGACTATCTCCGGATGCGGAGGCCTTAGCGGCTTTCAAACACAACATCCGAGACGAGTGGCTAGCCCGACACCTTGGTTAGGAAAAGCCAAAATCTATGGCAGCTCTCACGATGCTCATGACCCGCTTTTGTGCGGGAGAAGACAGTTGGCTGGCTCGTAGTAATAACATATCAAAGAACCATGGTACATCAGATACCAAGGACGGCAATAGCAGGTCACGTCGCAACAAACATAAGCGCCGCATTAACAGCGAAAATACTGAGGATACGGCAGTCAATGCCGGATTCAAAGGCTCTAAACCCGGTCAGCGGAAAAAGCCATTCAAACAAAGTACGCCGGGTCCGTCCAGCTTGGACCGTATACTCGATCGCTCGTGTCAAATACACGGCACCCCAGACAAGCCAGCCAATCACACCAACAGGGATTGTTGGGTGTTCAAGCAGGCCGGCAAGTTAATTGCCGAAAACAAGGACAAGGGGCTGCATAGCGATGACGAGGAGGAGCCCCGACAGCCGCACACCGGAGGGCAGAAGAGGTTTCCCCCACAAGTACGGACGGTGAACATGATATACGCGACCCACATCCCCAAGAGGGAGCGGAAGCATGCGCTCAGGGACGTATATGCGTTGGAGCTAGTCACCCCAAAGTTCAACCCTTGGTCCTCCTGCCCGATCACCTTCGATCGCAGGGACCACCCCACTAGTATCCGTCCTGGCGGATTCGCCGCACTGGTCCTAGACCCAGTCATTGATGGATTTCACCTCACTCGAGTCCTTATGGATGGTGGCAGCAGCCTGAACCTGCTTTATCAGGACACAGTGCGCAAAATGGGTATAGACCCCTCAAGGATCAAACCCACAAAAACGACCTTTAAGGGCGTCATTCCAGGTGTAGATGCCCATTGCACAGGCTTGGTTACACTAGAAGTGGTCTTCAGATCCCCGGATAATTTCTGAAGCGAAGAGTTAATCTTCGATATAGTCCCGTTCCGCAGTGGTTATCACGCGCTGCTCGGGCGAACCGCATTCGCTAGATTCAATGCGGTACCGCATTATGCATACCTCAAGCTCAAGATGCCAGGACCTCGCGGAGTTTTTACAGTCAATGGAAACACAGAGCGCTCTCTCTGAATAGAGGAGCACACCGCGGCCCTCGTAGCAAAAGCGCAAAGCAGCCTCTCAATGCAATCAACTAGTTGGGCGCTTCAAAGCCTGGACACCTTCAAGCGCGCTCGAGGAAATCGACAAATAGACCGCCTGACGCGATCTGAGCTCGCGTAGCAATACGGCAGCCACCCCAATCCCAGCCCAACGGCGAAATTCGTGCCACGCATACATAATTACGCATTAAAAATACCATGGGCACAGGTGGGGAGGGGGGCACAACTACGGCATGCCCCAAAACGAGGCCTAAACCTCACTAGGGGCTTCCCGTTCGGTTATTTCTCTTTTTTCTTGCAGGACCTTAATCTCTGGAAACACGATCCGACAGCACTATTGCCAAACACATGATGCAGCAACCAAGGAGGCAAACAGCTACGTCATACCACGGAATTCCCAGGTTGATTACAGTAACGAGTGAAATATTCAATTTAATATCATTCCTCAGCTTGCCCTTGGAAGGGACAGAGTCCTACTCTTTGCTTATCGCACTATCTGTATCACTCTGCTTTAACACAATTTTTTAATAAACAATGCATGACATTACGACTATTATTGCATCCTTGTTATATATATATATATGTGTGTGTGTTCATTAATGACGCCTTGCAACCGTACACTCTGGTACGACCAATACACCAGGGGCTTACGTACCCCACAATACGGTGTGAAAAGTCCGAACACTTTCACAAGTGCGGCACCCCGAACTTATAGCATTATATGCATCAGCTCCGAATCATGTCTTTGGTCAAATGTTGGGTTTGCCCGGCTCCTATGTTTTGGTACCTTACGTTTCGCTCTATCAGCTAAGGTAGCGCTAGGAGAACTACTGCGATTGTGCCCTGGTTCTGCCGGGCTTAGCACCTCAGTAGAGAAAGCTAAAACTGACTGTCATGATAAGGCGAGAGACTGGTCGCTGTTCGGCGAGGTTTTTCGAGTCCCTAAAGACTTATGCCGCTTAGGGCGAGGGGCCGGCCCTGTCCGGCTTACAGGTGTGTATCGCGCCCCGAATTCGGCCTTCCGAATACCAGGGGCTTCGCCGAAATTTAAAATTATAGAATTCTATGGCTAAGTGAGAGTGATAAAGCATTATTAGTCTGGTTGCCTTGTTCGTTGTGCTGAGCACCTCCCTCGAAGGACCCAAATATGGGAACAAGAGTGCTCAGGTTTATCCCGAACACCCCAGCACTCGTGGCATGGGGGCAGAAGCCGAGGATTAGCCATCTCTCAGATTGGATAAACGGCCAAACAGAAGGTAATATTTTAAATTCGCACAAGCGTTGCATAGCCCATATGAAACAAGTTTTCATCATACAGGATCACACGAGCAAGTCTCATTCAAATATTACATCTTTTGAACACTCATCCGCGATGAGACAGGCACCCGGCAGAACACCCTCGTAGTACATCTCGGGGTGGCGGTGCTCCTTGCCCTCCGACGGCCCCTCCTTGATCAGCTTCACGGCGTCTAGCTTGACCCACTGCAATTTCACACGGGCGAAAGCCCGGCGTGCACCTTCAATGCAGACAGATCGCTTGATGACCTCCAGCCGCGGGCAGGCATCCACAAGCCGCCTCACCAGGCCGAAGAAGCTATTCAGAAGGGCGTCGCCAGGCCACAGCCGGATAATAAAGCTCTTCATGGCCCGATCGGCCGCCTTATGTAGCTCGACCATCTGCTTCAGCTAGTCGCTCATTGGCACCGGGTGTTCGGCCTTAACATACTGAGACCAGAACGACTTCTCCTTGAGCTTCCGTCCTCGGCCTGGTAATATTGTGCGGCATCAGACACACTGCGGGGCAGATCTGCGAATGCTCCTGGAGAGCTCCGGATTCGGGTAAGTAATCGGTAATTTACTTTTACATGCTTGCTTTGCATATAGAAAGCCTTACCCGTCGCTATCTTCTTCATCGTGTCGATCTCTTGGAGGGCCTTTTGGGCTTCGGCCTTGGCACTTTTTACACTCTCGAGGGCCGCGGCAAGCTCAGACTCTCGCGTCTTTGAGTCAAGCTCCAACGCCTCGTGCTTCGCCACGAGAGCCTGGAGCTCTTGCTGCACCTCGCCCACCCGAGCCTCGTGCTTCTCTCGCTCGGTGTGCTCCTTGGCCGCTTTATCTTCGGCCTTGGTTAGCGCTTGCTTCAGGGTCGCCACCTCGGTCGTGGCCCCTGGCAAACATACAATGATCCTGTCATTTTGCAACCGCGTCCTTTTTTATATATACATATCTATAGACAGGGTATTACTTACCCCTATTCTCCTCGAGCTGCCTCTTGGCAAGGCCGAGCTCTTTCCTAGACCCCTCGAGGTCCTGCTTCAGTACGGCGACCTCCGCAGTCAGTGCGGCGGACGCCAGCAGCGAAGCCTGCATACGCATATTGACATACTTATATTAGACTCCTGCGATATTATTTGATCCTCTGTTCGGCTTTTCTTTGTGAACACCGAACAAAGCATCAGGGGCTACTGTCTATGCGGTAATATTTCTACTACATTTTAAAACACTTACCTCAAAGCCTGTTAGAAGGCTGGCACAGGCTTCAGTCAATCCGCTCTTGGTGGACTGAACCTTCTGGATCACCGCACTCATGATAGTGCGGTGCTCCTCGTCGATGGAAGCGCTACGAAGCGCTTCCAGCAGATTGTCTGGCGCCTCTGGATGGACAGAGGTCACCGGCACAGGCGTCTTGCCCCTTTTAGAAGGAGGCCGACTGCCCGAGCCTGGAACCGCTGGAGGTTCCGGCGCGGTGTTCGGCTGAGGGCCGAACTCGGAGCTCTCAGGGGCCCCGTCCCCTCGGCTCCCAGAGTCCGGAAGGTCGCCTTGAGGCGCCTCCAGGACTGTCTCCCCTTGATCTGGTGCCTCTTGAGACAACACCTCGGCGTCGTCGGCAGGATGAGGGGAGGTGGCGGTTGGGACTGGATCTCTATCCATGTCCGACAAGCCCTGGGAGCCGTCCGATGATACGTCGATATTGGCCTGGGGCGGCCTGCATAATTGTGTTTGGTGTTAGGGAAAGCAGTGCGACAAAGGAATCCTATGGGTTACTCTGGTATCCGAATACTTGCGATCTCCCCGGGGGCTTGGCCCTGGGCAACCACTCGTCTTCGCCTTCGTCGGCGGCGGTGGAGCTGTCCGGAAGGAGAGTCCTTCCCTTCTTGGACCCTTCGGCCCCCCCAGTTGGGGCGGCCTTCCTTTTCTTGTCTCCCCCAGTCGGTGGGGGAGCATCTTCTTCTTCTTCTTCCTCGTCTTCGGGGGAAGAGTGCGCCACAGAGTCATCGGACGGTGAGTCCGACGACGCCTTGTGTCGGGAACTCTTACGAGTTCCCTTGGCCTTCTTGGTCTTCTCCGGCACCGTATAAGGGGCCGGAGTCAACATCTTCGCCAGAAGAGCGTCTGCGGGGCCTTCGGGCAAAGGAGCCGGACAGTCTATCTATCCGGCCATCTTCTTGTTGGGGATCGTAGCAGAAATTTAAAATTTTCTACGCATCACCAAGATCAATCTATGGAGTACTCTAGCAACGAGGGGAAGGGGAGTGCATCTACATACCCTAGTAGATCGGTAAGCGGAAGCGTTGCAAGAACGCGGATGAAGGAGTCGTACTCGCAGCGATTCAGATCGCGGTTGATTCCGATCTAAGCACCGAACAACGGTGCCTCCGCATTCAACACACGTGCAGCCTGGTGATGTCTCCCACGCCTTGATCCACCAAGGGGAGAAGGAGAGGTTGGGGAAGACTCCATCCAGCAGCATCACGACGGCATGGTGGTGGTGGAGGAGCGCGGGACTCCAGCAGGGCTTCGCCAAGCACTACGAGAGACGAGGAGGGAGAGAGGTAGGGCTGCGCCAACAGGGGAAGAATTTCGTGTGTTGGGCTGCCCCTTTGCCTCCACTATATATAGGGGGAGAGGGAGGGATGCGCCCCCACCTAGGTTCCCACCCCAAGGGGTGCGGCAGCCCTAGATCCCATCTAGGGTGGCGGCCACAAGGGGGAGAGGGGGAGGCGCACCTGGGGTGGGCCTTAGGGCCCATCTGCCCTAGGGTTTGCCCCCTTCCCCTCTAGGAGGCGCCTTGGGCCTTGGTGGGAGGCGCCCCAGCCCACCTAGGGGCAGGTCCCTTCCCACTATTGGCCCATGTAGGCCTCCGGGGCCCGTGGCCCCTCCCGGTGGACCCCCGGACCCCTCCGGTGGTCCCGGTACACTACCGGTGATGCCCGGAACACTTCCGATGGCCAAGATCATACTTCCTATATATCAATCTTTACCTCCGGACCATTCCGGAACTCCTCGTGACATCCGGGATCTCATCCGGGACTCCGAACAACATTCGGTAACCGCATACATACTTTCCCTATAACCCTAGAGTCATCGAACCTTAAGTGTGTAGACCCTACGGGCTCGGGAGTCATGCAGACATGGCCGAGACAACTCTCTGGTCAATAACGAACAGCGGGATCTGGATACCCATGTTGGCTCCCACATGCTCCATGATGATCTCATCAGATGAACCACGATGTCAAGGATTCAATCAATCCCGTATACAATTCCCTTTGTCTATCGGTACGATACTTGCCCGAGATTCGATCGTCGGTATCCCGATACCTTGTTCAATCTCGTTATTGGCAAGTCTCTTTACTCGTTCCATAACACATCATCCCGTGATCAACTCCTTGGTCACATTGTGCACATTATGATGATGTCCTATCGAGTGGGCCCAGAGATACCTCTCCGTTACACGGAGTGACAAATCCCAGTCTCGATTCGTGCCAACCCAACAGACACTTTCGGAGATACCCGTAGTGTACCTTTATAGCCACCCAGTTACGTTGTGACGTTTGGCACACCCAAAGCACTCCGATGGTATCTGGGAGTTGCACAATCTCATGGTCTAAGGAAATGATACTTGACATTAGAAAAGCTTTAGCATACGAACTACATGATCTTGTGCTAGGCTTAGGATTGGGTCTTGTCCATCACATCATTCTCCTAATGATGTGATCCCATTATCAACGACATCCAATGTCCATGGTCAGGAAATAGTAACCATCTATTGATCAACGAGCTAGTCAACTAGAGGCTTACTAGGGACATGGTGTTGTCTATGTATCCACACATGTATCTGAGTTTCCTATCAATACAATTCTAGCATGGATAATAAAGGATTATCATGAACAATGAAATATAATATAATAATAACCAATTTATTATTGTCTCTAGGGCATATTTCCAACAGTCTCCCACTTTCACTAGAGTCAATAATCTAGTTCACATCGCCATGTGATTAACACCCACAGGTCACATCGCCATGTGACCAACATCCAAAGAGTTTACTAGAGTCGCTAATCTAGTTCACATCACTATGTGATTAACACTCAATGAGTTCTGGGTTTGATCATGTTATGCTTGTGAGAGAGGTTGTAGTCAACGGGTCTGCCATATTCAGATCCCTATGTATTTTGCAAAACTTTATGTCATATCGCAGATGCTGCTACCACGTTCCACCTGGAGCTATTCCAAATTGTTGCTCCATTATACGTATCCGGTATCTCTACTTAGAGCTATCCAGATAGGTGTTAACCTTGCATCGACGTAACTCTTTACGTCGAACTCTTTATCACCACCATAATCGAGAAACATTTCCTTATTCCTCTAAGGATAATTTTGACCGCTATCTGGTGATCCACTCCTAGATCACCTTTGTACCCTCTTGCCAGACATGTGGCAAGGCACACATCTGGTGCGGTACTCAGCATGGCATACCATATAGAGCTTATGACAAAAGCATAGGGGACGACCTTCGTCCTTCCTCTTTCTTCTGTCGTGGTCAATCTTCGAGTCTTATTCAACTTCACACCTTACAACTCAGGTAAGAACCCCTTCTTTGACTGATCTATTTTGAACTCCTTCAAAAACATGTCAAGGTGTGCGTTCTTTGAAAGTATCATCGGGCGTTTTGATCTATCTCTATAGATCTTGATGCCCAATATGTAAGCAGCTTTATCCAGGTCTTCCTTTGAAAATCACTCTTCAAATAACCGTTTATGCTTTCTAGAAATTCTACATCATTTGGAATCGACAATATGTCATCCACATATACTTTTCAGAAATGTTGTAGTGCTCCCACTCACTTTCTTGTAAATACAAGTTTCTAGCAAACATTGTATAAACCTAAAAGCTTTGATCACTCCATCAAAGCATATATTCCGACTCCGAGATGCTTGCTCTAGTCCATAGAAGGATTGCTGGAGCCATCATACCTTTTAGCATCCTTAGGATCGACAAAACTTTGATTGTATCACATACAACTCTTTCTTACAAAAACTGGTAAGAAAACTTGTTTTTGACATCCATCTGTCAGATTTCATAATCAAAAAATACAGCTAATGCTAACATGATTCCGACGGACTTAAGCATCGCTACGGGTGAGAAATTCTCATCGTAGTCAACTCCTTGAACTTGTGAAAACACTCTTTCCCACAAGTCGAGCTTCATAGACGGTAACATTACCGCCCACGTCTGTCTTCTTCTTAAAGATCCATTTATCTCAATGGCTCGCCGATCATCGGGCAAGTCCACCAAAGTCCATACTTTGTTCTGATACATGGATCCTATCTCGGATTTCATGGCTTCTAACCATTTGTCGGAATACGGGCCCACCATCGCTTCTCCATAGCTCGTAGGTTCATTGTTGTCTAACAACATGATATCTAAGACAGGATTACCGTACCACTCAGGAGTAGTACATATCCTTGTCGACCTACGAGGTTCGATAGCAACTTGATCCGAAGCTTCATGATCACTATCATTAACTTCCTATTCAACAGACGTAGGCGCCACAGAAAACATCTTTCTATGTTGCATCACTCTCTGGTTGAAGTAAAGGTTTGACAGCCTCATCAAGTTCTATCTTCCTCCCACTCAATTCTTTCGAGAGAAACTCCTTCTCGATAAAGGACCCGTTCTTAGCGACAAACAATTTGCCCTTGGATCTGAGATAGAAGGTGTACCCAACTGTCACCTTTGGGTATCCTATGAAGATGTGTTTGTCCGTTTTGGGTTCGAGCTTCTCCGGATGAAGCCTTAAGCATCGCAGCCCCAAACATTGAGAAATGATAACTTTGGTTTCTTGCCAAACCAATGTTCACATGACATCGTCTCAACGGACTTGGATGGTGTCCTATCTAAAGTGAATGCAGCTGTCTCTAATGCATAACCTCAAAATAATAGTGGTAGATCGGTAAGAGACATCATAGATCGCACCATATCTCATAAGGTTCGATTACGACGTCCGGACACACCATTACGATGTGGTGTTCCAGGTGGCTTCAACTGTGAAACAATTCCACAATGTCTTAAGTGATTTCCAAACTCATAACTCAGAAAATCCCCCTTTGATCAGATCGTAGGAACATGATCTTCTTGTTATGATGATTCTTAACTTCACTCTGAAATCGCTTGAACTTTTCAAACGTTTCAGACTTGTGCTTCATTAAGTAAATATACCTACATCTACCCAAATCGTCAGTGAAGATGAGAAAATAGCGATATCCACCGCACGCTTCAATTCTCATTGGATCACACGCATCAACATGTATGATTTCCAACAAGTCACGCGCCCGTTTCATTGTACCTGAAAACAGGGTCTTAGTCATCCTGCCCATGAGGCATGGCTCGCATGTGTCAAGCGATTCAAAATCAAGTGACTCCAAACATCCATCGATATGGAGTTTCTTCATGAATCTTACACCAATATGACCTAAGCGGCAGTGCCACAAGAAAGTGGTACTATCATTATTAACTCTACATATTTTGGCGTGAACATGTGTATTACCATGACCGAGATTCAATGAACCATTCACATAGGGTGCATGACCATGAAAGGTATTATTCATGTAAACAGAATAACCAGTATTCTCTAACTTAAATGAATAACCGTATTGCAATGAACATGATCTAATCATATTCATGCTCAACGTAGACACCTGATAACATTTATCTAGGTTCAATACTAATCCCGAAGGTAGATGGAGCGTGCGACGGTGATCTCATCAACTTTGGAAACACTTCCAACACACATCGTCACCTCGCCCTTAGCCAGTCTCCGTTTAGTCCGTAGCTTTTTGCTTCAAGTCACCAATAATAGCAACTGAACCGGTATCCAATACCCAGGTGCTACCAGGAGTACTAGTGAGGTACACATTAATAACACATATATACTTTGTTGAAGTTGCCAGCCTTCTTATTTACCATGCATTTGGGGTAATTCTGCTACCAGTGACCGTTCCCCTTACAATAGAAGCACTTAGTCTCGGGTTTGGGTTCAACCTTGGGTTCCTTCACTGGAGCAGCAACTGGTTTGCCATCCATGAAGTTTCCCTTCTAGCCCTTGCCCTTCTTGAAACCAGTGGTCTTGTTAAACCATCAACACTTGATGCTCCTTCTTGATTTCTACCTTTTGCGATCTTAAGCACTGTGAACAGCTCCGGGATCAACTCCATCCCTTGCATGTCATAGTTCATCATGAAGATCTAGTAGCTTAGTGATAGTGGCTAGAGAACTCTATCAATCACTATCTTATCTAGAAGTTTAACTCCCACTTGATTTAAGTGATTGTAGCACCCAGACATTCTGAGCACATGCTCACTAGCTGAGCTATTCTCCTCCATCTTGTAGGCAAAGAACTTGTCAGAGGTCTCATACCTCTCAATACGGGCATGAGCCTGAAATCCCAATTTCAACTCTTGGAACATCTCATATGTTCTATGGCGTTCAAAACGTCATTGGAATCCCGATTCTAAGCCGTAAACTATGGTGCACTTAACTATCAAGTAGTCATCAGGACGTATCTGTCAGGTGTTCACAACATCCACAGACGACGTTGTAGGGGTTTGCACATCGAGCGGTACATCAAAGACGTAAGCCTTCTGTGTAGCAGTGAGGACACTCCTCGGACTATGGACCCAGTCCACATCATTGCTTACAATATCTTTCAACTTGGTCTTTCTCTCGTAACGTACTGAAATAGGGAGCTACAACGTGAGCTATTTATCTAAAACATATTTGCAAAGACAATTTAGACTATGTTCATGATAATTAAGTTCATCTAATCAAATTATTTAATGAACTCCCACTCAGATAGACATCCCTCTAGTCATCTAAGTGAAACATGATCCGAATCGACTAGGCCGTGTCCGATCATCACGTGAGACGGACTAGTCATCAACGGTGAACATCTCATGTTGATCGTATCTTCTATACGACTCATGTTCAACCTTTCGGTCTTCCGTGTTCCGAGGCCATGTATGTACATGCTAGGCTCGTCAAGTCAACCTAAGTGTTTCGCATGTGTCCCGAGGCCATGTCTGTACATGCTAGCCTCGTCAACACCCGTTGTATTCGAACACTAGAATCTATCACACCCGATCATCACATGGTGCTTCGAAGCAACGAACCTTCGCAATGGTGCACAGTTAGGGGGAACACTTTTCTTGAAATTTTAGTGAGGGATCATCTTATTTAAGCTACCACCGTTCTAAGAAAATAAGATGGAAAACATGATAAACATCACATGCAATCAAATAGTGACATGATATGGCCAATATCATTTGCTCCTTTTGATCTCCATCTTCGGGGCTCCATGATCATCGTTGTCACCAGCATGACACCGTGATCTCCATCATCATGATCTCCATCATCGTGTCTTCTTGAAGTTGTCTCGTCATCTATTACTTCTACTACCATGGCTAACGCTTTAGCAATAAAGTATAGTAATTACATGACGTTTATGTTGACACGCATGTCATAAATAAATTAAGACAACTCCTATGGCTCCTGCCGGTTGTCATACTCATCGACATGCAAGTCGTGATTCCTATTACAAGAACATGATCAATCTCATACATCACATATATCATTCGTCACATCCTTTTGGCCATATCACATCACACGGCACATGCTGCAAAAACAAGTTAGACGTCCTCTAATTGTTGTTGCAAGTTTTTACGTGGCTGCTATAGGTTTCTAGCAAGAACGTTTCTTACCTACGCCAAAACCACAACGTGATATGCCAATTTCTATTTACCCTTCATAAGGACCCTTTTCATCGAATCCGATCCAACTAAAGTGGGAGAGACAGACACCCGCTAGCCACCTTATGCAACTAGTGCATGTCAGTCGGTGGAACCAGTCTCACGTAAGCGTACGTGTAAGGTCGGTCCGGGCCGCTTCATCCCACGATGCCGCCGAATCAAGATAAGACTAGTAACGGCAAGTAAATTGACAAAGTCGACGCCCACAACAACTTGTGTTCTACTCGTGCATAGAAACTACGCATAGACCTAGCTCATGATGCCACTGTTGGGGATCGTAGCAGAAATTTAAAATTTTCTACGCATCACCAAGATCAATCTATGGAGTAATCTAGCAACAAGGGGAAGGGGAGTGCATCTACATACCCTAGTAGATCGGTAAGCGGAAGCGTTGCAAGAACGCGGATGAAGGAGTTGTACTCGCAGCGATTCAGATCGCGGTTAATTCCGATCTAAGCGTCGAACAACGGCGCCTCCGCGTTCAACACACATGCAGCCCGCTGACGTCTCCCACGCCTTGATCCAGCAAGGGGAGAAGGAGAGGTTGGGGAAGACTCCGTCCAGCAGCAGCATGACGGCGTGGTTGTGGAGGAGGAGCGCGGGACTCCAGCAGGGCTTCGCCAAGCACTACGAGAGACGAGGAGGGAGAGAGGTAGGGCTGCGCCAACAGGGGAAGAACTTCGTGTGTTGGGCTGCCCCTTTGCCTCCACTATATATAGGGGGAGAGGGAGGGATGCGCCCCCACCTAGGGTTCCCACCCCAAGGGGTGCGGCAGCCCTAGATCCCATCTAGGGTGGCGGCCACAAGGGGGAGAGGGGGAGGCGCACCTGGGGTGGGCCTTAGGGCCCATCTGCCCTAGGGTTTGCTCCCTTCCCCTCTAGGAGGCGCCTTGGTCCTTGGTGGGAGGTGCCCCAGCCCACCTAGGGGCTGGTCCCTTCCCACTATTGGCCCATGTAGGCCTCCGGGGTCCGTGGCCCCTCCCGGTGGACCCCCGGACCCCTCCGGTGGTCCCGGTACACTACCGGTGATGCCCGGAACACTTCCGGTGGCCAAGACCATACTTCCTATATATCAATCTTTACCTCCGGACCATTCCAGAACTCCTCGTGACGTACGGGATCTCATCCGGGACTCCGAACAACATTCGGTAACCGCGTACATACTTTCCCTATAACCCTAGTGTCATCGAACCTTAAGTGTGTAGAACCTACGGGCTCGAGAGTCATGCAGACATGGCCGAGACAACTCTCCGATCAATAACCAACAGCGGGATCTGGATACCCATGTTGGCTCCCACATGCTCCACGATGATCTCATCGGATGAACCACGATGTCAAGGATTCAATCAATCCCGTATACAATTCCCTTTGTCTATCGGTATGATACTTGCCCGAGATTCGATCGTCGGTATCCCGATACCTTGTTCAATCTCGTTATTGGCAAGTCTCTTTACTCGTTCCATAACACATCATCCCGTGATCAACTCCTTGGTCACATTGTGCACATTATGATGATGTCCTACCGAGTGGGCCCAGAGATACCTCTCCGTTACACGGAGTGACAAATCCCAGTCTCGATTCGTGCCAACCCAACAGACACTTTCGGAGATACCCGTAGTGTACCTTTATAGCCACCCAGTTACGTTGTGATGTTTGGCACACCCAAAGCACTCCTAAGGTATCCGGGAGTTGCACAATCTCATTGTCCAAGGAAATGATACTTGACATTAGAAAAGCTTTAGCATACGAACTACACAATCTTGTGCTAGGCTTAGGATTGGGTCTTGTCCATCACATCATTCTCCTAATGATGTGATCCCGTTATCAACGACATCCAATGTCCATGGTCAGGAAACCGTAACCATCTATTGATCAACGAGCTAGTCAACTAGAGGCTTACTAGGGACATAGTGTTGTCTATGTATCCACACATGTATTTGAGTTTCCTATCAATACAATTTTAGCATGGATAATAAATGATTATCATGAACAATGAAATATAGTATAATAATAACCAATTTATTATTGCCTCTAGGGCATATTTCCAACACTTCTGCCAGTCCTGTCAAAGGTACGGGAGTTTAGATCCCGCATAGAGTCAACCTATATAAAAAAATAAGTATCCTGTAAAGGTAAAGCAGCTTACCACACTGGCTTGGCGCTTCGCGCTGAATCCGTGATCCTCAGTAATAGGGGGGGGCCTTGGCACTTTTGAACAGCACCCTCCAGGCGTCTTCATGAGTCGTGTCGAAGAGCCTGTTCAGAGTTCGGTGCTGCGTCGGATCGAACTCCCACAAGTTGAACTCCCGTTGTTGGCACGGGAGTATCCGGCGGATGATCATAACTTGGACTATGTTGACAAGCTTGAGCTTCTTGTTCACCCTGTTTTGAATACATGTTTGAAGTCCGGTCAGCTCTTTCGAACTACCACAGGACAGGCCCTTCTCTTTCCAGGAGGTGAGCCGCGTGGGGATGCCAGATCGGAACTCGGGGGCCGCTGCCCATGCAGGGTCGCGCGGCTCGGTGATGTAGAATCACCCCAATTGCCACCCCTTTATGGTTTCCACAAAGGAGCCCTCGAGCCATGTTACGTTGGGCATCTTGCCCACCATGGCACCTCCGCACTCCGCCTGGCGGCCGCCCACCACCTTCGGCTTGACATTGAAGGTCTTCAGCCATAAGCCGAAGTGGGGCTTGATGCGGAGGAAGGCCTCGCACACGATGATAAACGCCGAGATGTTGAGGATGATGTTCGGGGCCAGATCGTGGAAATCCAGGCCGTAATAGAACATGAGCCCCCGGATGAATGGATGGAGAGGGAATCCCATTCCGCGGAGGAAATGGGTGAGGAATACTACCCTCTCATGGGGCCTGGGGGTGGGGATGAGCTGCCCCTCATCTGGGAGCCGGTGCGCGATGTCGTCGGGCAGGTATCCGGCTCTCCTCAGTTTCTTGATGTCTCCCTCCGTGACGGAGGAGACCATCCACCTGCCTCCTGCTCCGGACATGGTTGGAGAAGGTTGAGGTGGGAAGTGTGGACTTGGGCGCTAGAGCTCGAATGTGCGAAAATGGATGAGCAAAGGAGGAAGAAGGCGTGGATAGAAAGGAAAATCCTTATCCCTTTATATGGGCGGACGAAGCTAAGCATTCCCACTTGCCTGGTAAAACTCGCTTATCCCCCAAGCGCCGCAATTGATGGCGCGGTTGGGTTACCCACGCCCGTATTGATGAGAATCCCGTAATAAGGGGACACGATCTCTGCTTTGACAAGACGTGTCAAAAAACTGCCTCGCGTTATGTGCGGGGCTGGTTAAAGGAAACGGTTCGAATAATCACCGGGCCATGACATAACGTCATGCTGCCAAAACAAGCCAGCAAATTAGATCTACAAAAATATTATTCTCTCTACGGTGGAATGTGGAACTTATTTTGCAGGGTCAGACACTATCCTCGTATTCAAATTCTTCTGTGATGTATTCGGAGAAGGAACCCGCCTTGCAATGCCGAAGACAATACTGCGCGCTGGACTCATCGTCATTAAAGCCTGGTTCAGGGGCTATTGAGGGAGTCCTGGATTAGGGGGTCTCCGGACAGCCGGACTATCTCCATTGGCCGGACTGTTAGACTATGAAGATACAAGATTGAAGACTTCGTCTCGTGTCCGGATGGGACTCTACTTGGCGTGGAAGGCAAGCTAGGCAATACGAATATGGATATCTCCTCCTTTGTAACCGACCTTGTGTAACCCTAACCCTCTCCGGTGTCTATATAAACCGAAGGGTTTTAGTCCGTAGGACAACAATCACAACATACAATCATACCATAGGCTAGCTTCTAGGGTTTAGCCTCTCTGATCTCGTGGTAGATCTACTCTTGTACTACCCATATCATCAATATTAATCAAGCAGGACGTAGGGTTTTACCTCCATCAAGAGGGCCCGAACCTGGGTAAAACATCATGTCCCCTGCCTCCTGTTACCATCCGGCCTAGACGCATAGTTCGGGACCCCCTACCCGAGATCCGCCGGTTTTGACACCGACACCTCCCGTGACAGCGGGGTCCTATTGGAAACTAAGGGATATTGAGGCCTCCTTTTAATAGAGTACCGGACCAAAGCATTAACACATAGTGAATACATGAACTCCTCAAACTACTGTCATCACCGGTAAGTATCCCGATTATTGTCACTTCGGGGTTAACGGATCATAACACATAATAGGTGACTATAGACTTGCAAGATAGGATCACGAACTCACATATATTCATGAAAACATAATAGGTTCAGATCTGAAATCATGGCACTCGGGCCCTAGTGACAAGCATTAAGCATAGCAAAGTCATAGCAACATCAATCTCTAAACATAGTGGATACTAGGGATCAAACCCTAACAAAACTAACTCGATTACATGATAAATCCCATCCAACCCATCACCGTCCAGCAAGCCTACGATGGAATTACTCACGCACGGCGGTGAGCATCATGAAATTGGTGATGGAGGAAGGTTGATGATGACGATGGCGACGGATTCTCCTCTCCGGAGCCCCCAACGGTCCTGATCAACCCTCCCGAGAGAGTTTAGGGCTTTGCGGCGGCTCCGTATCGTAAAACGTGATGAATCCTTCTCTCTAATATTTTCCTCCCCGAAAGTGAATATATGGAGTCAAGGTTGAGGTCGATGGAGTGTCAGGGGGCCCACGAGGCAGGGGGTGCGCGCCCCACCCTCGCGGACAGGGTGTGGGCCCCCTGACGTAGATCTTTTCGCCAATATTTTTTTATATATTTCAGAAATAATCTCTGTTGATTTTCAGGTCATTCCGAGAACTTTTATTTCTGCACAAAAATAACACCGTGGCGATTCTGCTGAAAACAACGTCAGTCCGGGTTAGTTGCATTCAAATCATGCAAGTTAGAGTCCAAAATAAGGGCAAAAGTGTTTGGAAAAGTAGATACGATGGAGATGTATCAATGCTCATATTGGCTCCTACATATTCTACGAAGATCTTTAATTATCGGTCAAACCGCATAACAACATACGTTGTTTTCTTTGTCATCGGTATGTTACTTGCCCGAGATTCGATCGTCGGTATCTCAATACCGAGTTCAATCTCGTTACTGGCAAGTCTCTTTACTCGTTTCGTAATGCATCATCCCGCAACTAACTCATTTGTCACATTGCTTGCAAGGCTTATAGTGAGAGGCCCAGAGATACCTCTCCGATACACGGAGTGACAAATCCTAATCTCGATCTATGCCAACTCAACAAACACCATCGGAGACACCTGTAGAGCATCTTTATAGTCACCAAGTTACGTTGTGACGTTTGATAGCACACTAAGTGTTCCTCCGGTATTCGGGAGTTGCATAATCTCATAGTCATAGGAACATGTATAAGTTATGGAGAAAGCAATAGCAATAAACTAAACGATCATAGTGCTAAGCTAACGGATGGGTCTAGTCCATCACATCATTCTCTAATGGTGTGATCCCGTTCATCAAATGACAACACATGTCCATGGCTAGGAAACTTAAGCATCTTTGATCAACGAGCTAGTCAAGTAGAGGCATTCTAGGGCCACTTTGTTTGTCTATGTATTCACGCATGTACTAAGTTTCCGGTAAATACAATTCTAGCATGAATAATAAACATTTATCATAATATAAGGAAATATAAATAACAAATTTATTATTGCCTCTAGGGCATATTTCCTTCACGTTGTACTATCATGATAAATTTTCCACATGTTGCCTCTTACTAAGGTTATCTCTAGTTAGAATACAATTATTAGCAACAAGTCATAAGAAAACATGACAATTTGGAGGAATAGGAAACTTTCATAACCAATTCGAAAAGGGGGCAGAAATCCCACCATAATTAATCATCTTATAGCAAGACTTCGTAATATAATTACAAGATGCTTTAAAAGTCCATATAGGCTTGTCAAGATTTAAATTTGGGACAAAAGTCTCTAGCAATAACAATAATTCATGCCATATAGCCAAAAAAATTAAAATCAACACATCTTATAAAATTTAGCTTAAGGTTGGTCCCATCCCAAACATGGGCCATATTTCCAAAATATCCCAAAACTTAGTTTCCAAAGAATTCTCACCAACTCAAATATCAAGCCAAAAACTAATGGTAATACCAGCTCCGATAATTCATCGAAAGAAAGGTCTAACAACAGCAAATGCCCAGGTAACACTCTTCCAAGAGGGAGAACCCACACCCTGTCTGGACCAAATGACACTGGGTTTACAAGTGTTATATTTGTAGTCCACAAGAGACAACCAACTCTTATTATCACCATGGAAATATCATTTGGTCCAAGAAGCAAGCAAGATCAAACTAAATTCTCTAAGATTAGGAATACCTAATCCACCAAATTCTTTTTTTTTGTCACAAGCCCCTAGTTGGCCATATGGTATTTATGAATATCCCAACTGTAGGATCTGGAGTATATCGACCAGGGGGGTGAATGAGAAATTTAAAATTTCTTTCAGAAACTTGAAATCTCTCAGTACACAACAATGAAAAATAAGCTAAACAGAAACAATTATGTCAAAGAAAAAATACCAAAAACGGATGGACAAGTGATCGAAACAAAACAATACGGGTACAAAAGAGAAATCACACGACACAAATACTACAAAAGATAAACTACCAGTATTGCAAGGGCAAAGATGAAACCAGTAATGCTCAATACGACAAGGTATTTGTTCTACTAGGTCACTCTTCTGCAAAAGAGTTACATCTGGTTGGATGGAATTGTGATCGAACACAGTAGCAAAACTCTCTCCGTCCTATTTCTCGGCTTTCACGCGAGTTTAATGGAGGCGTTTGAATTTCGGCGAGGAGACGTATTCAGTCGGGCGTGCTGCGGGCGGTGCTCTCCACTGGCGTGCTGCTTCAATTACGGAGGTAATAAGAGGTCGTGTCCGTCCTGAGCCGCCTTCAATGTGAAGCGGCGCGCTCTACAGCGGCATGAATGCGGGCGGCCGAGTGACGGTCTGGGCAGGGCGATCAGAAGCGGGTGCGGTTTACGAGAGAAAACACGTTCGAACCACGTCGGGGACTGATACAAAACCGCGTTGATGTTTCAGAGAGGGATCACTCTCTACCACGGCGTGATGTCAATCTCTAAAGTTACTAAAAGAACTAAAATGTCATGTCGAAGCAGCAAGAAGGTTGTACAAAACGCCACCTCGGAATTGCTCCACACACGACATCACGTGGCCGATCCATGAACGACAATAAATCCAGCGAACAAAGTGTGGGCTGTAGACGAGTTTCGGTGGCTGGGATTCATGGCCGTGCACTGGTCGTCTGAATTAGTCGTCCGCCTAGCAGTGCTGAACGCCACCTCCAGGGATGCTTGTCTAGCGAGAAAATCGTGCAAGTGATAGCATCATTTTCGGTGATCGCATGCTATAATTGAACCGGGTGATTGCGTGTAACATTTCGGCCACAACACAACACGGCATCGATTTGTCATCGAGTAGCAGTAATTGTTTTGTTGTAGTGTGCACATGATGTGCTAATGACCGTGTAGTACCATTAAACATACATGTGGAGCGGCTGTTTTACTCCGGAAGCAAGCTGTTTACCGCTTTACGAGTTTCTACGACGGCATCTCCCGGGTCCCGAGCCCTCCGTCCACCGCGCAACAGCACCGTGGGCAAATTCCAAAGCGAGTCATCCCGCGACTAGTAGACCACAGCGCACCGCCGCGACGTGCCCCTGTCCCCGTCCCTTTCGTCGCAGGAGTCCTCCTCCCATCGCGAAAGCCGCGTGCTTAAACAAATCGGGCTTCCCGATCACGCGCGCATAGGGGTGTCGGTTCCTTCCTTGCCTGCGCTGTGCGCTCCACGAGTTTCCCGGAAACCCGCACCCGCCGGGAAGCGCAAGGCGACGCACCGACCCGGCGATCGCCCGCAAAGCCATCACCCTCCGCTTCCCCTTCTGTTTGATACCTGCATGTCTCAAGTGCGTGCGTCCTGAATTGCACCGGCGCGCACGCGTTTGGGTCGCTGAAGAGCGGAGAGGATGAGTCGAGGCGCGGTTCAAGCGTCACGTCTCGCCAGCAAAGCCACACTACGCCATAGCATAGGCCGTAGACAGCTGATGTCTCATGAAAAGCAGGGAAAATAAAATTAAGAGCAAGCCCGGTTCGAGTATACTACTCCCGCCTTTCATGCGTTTTCCCGTCGAATGGCAACGTCAATTCTCCGAGCAGCAGGGACCAGAACATAAATATATGATGATGATAAAAAGAGCACACACCCAAGGGGCGAATGAAAACAAGGGATCACATTTACGCGGCCTTATTTTCCTCATCTCCGCCTACGCGCGCACACGCATCAAACAATAATAATAAACGTACAAAGAGTTACACGCAATTACACGCTGATTAGGATTTTTTCCATCTACAATCAAAAAAGAAAGAGGGAAAGAATTGGCTGCCGCCACGCTTTATGAGGTTGCACAGAATAGAATTAGAACGGCGAGGTGGTTAGCGAAAGCGATGCCGCAGCCGCAGCCGCAGCCCCGACCCCGGGGTAGGGTGGTAAAGCGAGCGAGCTGGCTGGCGCGGTGATCATGACGGGAATGACACTGCTGCCAGTAGTAGTAGTACTTACTACTCCCTCCGTAAACTAATATAAAAGCGTTTAGAATACTAAAATAATGATCCAAACGTTTTTATATTAATTTACAGAGGAAGTACTAATTAAACACTCGGATTAACCCGTCTCACTCCTGCGCGCTGCCTTGCCCTTCACTGCACCTCCCTCCACTCTCGGATAAAAACAGAGGCAGCAAAGGTGGAAAGGTTAATGCGAGCGGGAACTGCCCCACAAGAGACACTGATCAAAACCCGTCCCTGCTTTTTCCTCTCCTCTCTCTTTTTTCCCTTGTCCGCATCGAGTGAAATTCCGCAGCCCCACCCCACCTGGCCTCCTCCCCCCTCCACTCCTCCATGTTCTTCTACTAGCCGCAGACGGACGGACCTACTCTGCCTGCCATAACCGCCCACCAAGGAGAGAAAACACCACCTCCCCCTCCCCCTCACCCACCACTCCTGCCTCCCCCGACTTCGCGCTCGCTGAGTGGGCGTCGTGCCTGCAGCGCCGGGTAGCGGCCGGAGCAGCGGCGGCGGCGGCGGCAGGGAGTCCACAATGCTGGGCGCCAGGAGCAAGTGAGTCATCCGCCGACGCTCTCTGCATTCCCCTACGATTCTTTTATCACTGTTTCTATTTTGGAGTGATGGGTCGGCACGGGCTGGATGGTTCTTGGTAGCATGCTTGCTTGGTTTCCTGGAGCATAGCATAGATCTGGCTCGGATCTTGGTGGTTGGGGATGGAGCTGCCGAGTTCTTGATCTGACGGTAGTTTTTTGCCTTTTCTGGTGAGCAGATCTGGCCTGGCCGACGCCAAGGGCGACGGCAAGCCGGAGGGGAAGGTCGGCAGCAAGCCGAGCGCCAAGCCGGAGGCCAGGAGCAACGGCAAGGGCACGCCACCGACACCCAGGGGCGAGACGCCGCCGACACCCAAGGGCGACAGGCCGCGGAAGCCGGCCGTCCCCAAGGCGAATGCCGCCCATGGCACGCCGCCGAGCGCGCCGCGCACGGCCGACAAGTCCCCCAGGTCCGCCGACCGCAAGTCGCCCAAGGGCGCCACCCCAACCCGGATCACCGCCACCACCCCTCCTCCTGCAGAGGTACGCACGATTCCTCCTCTGCTTGTGATGCACAAAGCATGCTTCCTGCTTTAGCTTTAGTGGAATCTTAGTCGTTTGATTGGCTTGCAGAAGCAGGGGAAGGCTGGGAAGCCATCTCCCGAGCCGCAGGCCGCCAAGCCGTCCCAGGAGCTGCGGGCGCAGCTTGATGCCGTCCAAGAGGCGCTCAAGAAGGCCATGGGTCAGCTGGTGGAGAAGGAAGAAGAGAAGGGCAAGGTTCTGGAGGAACTGGAGTGCGCCAAGAAGGTGGCCGATGAGGCCAATGCGAAGCTCAAGGAGGCGCTCGATGTGCAGAGCAGGACCGTGGAGATCCAGAAGGTCCATTCCATGGAACCTGAGCAGGTGAGCAACAATGATTCTGCCCACGGCGAGGAAGATGAGCTGCGGAGGAAGCTGAAGAGCATGCAGAGCCAGCAGGAGGCCGACGCAGCCGCACTGCATTCGACGGTGGAGCAGCTTGAGAAGGCAAGGTATGAGCTGGCAGATGCAATTGATGCCAAGAACTGGGCGCTTAGCCAGGCAGATGATGCCATGAGGGCTTGCGAGGTGAATACTCAGAAAATCGAGCTCCTCAACGCGGAGGTGGAGCGCCTGAAGGGGCTGCTTGATTCCGAGGTGGAGAGCAAGTCGAGGGAAGCTGCTGACCAAATCGGAAAGCTTGAGGCAGAGAATTCTGTGTTGAAGCTTGAATTGCAGAAAGCAAAGCTAGCTGAGAAGAAGGTGATTGAATTGGAGGGTGTGGTTGAACAGCTTAGAGTTGATGTTGCTAATGCCAAGAAGGAATGCTCAAAGTCAGATGAGTTGGCTAATGAATTGAAGAAGAAGGTGCAGCTGTTGGAGTTCCAATTGGAGGAAGCCGATCAGTCTCTCATTTTGAAAGGCAAGTCTTTGGATTCAGTGATGGAAGAATTAGATGAAACAAGCACTTTGCTTAAAGACAAAGAATCTGAAGCTGCTGTACTTCATGACAACGTCAGATCCTTGGAGGATGAGGTGACCAGGCTCAAGGAAGAAATTGACGTGACAAGTGAGCGTCTTGATGCTGCAGAGAAAGATGCATCTGACCTAATTGCAGAGATCGAAGAGCTAAGGATGAAGCTACAGGCAGTAGAAGATGAGAAAACAAAGGCGCTGAACAATGACCAGCTTGCAAGTTCAGAAATCGCGGCCCTGACTGAACAAAAGAACGAGCTAGCCAACGAGCTAGAAGCTAGCAAAGATGAAGTCGAGAAGGTTAAGAAGGCAATGGAGGGTCTGGCCTCTGCCTTGCACGAGATGTCAGCTGAATCCAGAGAGGCCCAGGAGAAATACCTCATCAAACAGGAAGAGATCGAGCACGCTCGGGCACAAGTAGAGGAACTCAACAATAGTCTGCAGAATGCCAAGGAGAGCTATGAGGTGATGCTCGATGAAGTAAACTACGAGAAAGTTTGCCTCAAGAAGTCCGTTGAGAGAATGGAGGCAGAAGCTAAGAACGTGTCTGAGGAATGGCAGTCCAAAGAGCTAAGTTTTGTCAACTCTATTAGGAAGTCAGAAGAAGAGATCGTTGCTGTCAAAGCTCAAATGGACAAGTACTTGGCCGTGGTGAATGAAAAAGAAGCTGAAAATACCGAGCTGCTGGAGAAGATGAATCATCTGGAAGCTCAGCTAGTTGAAGCCAACAAGGCTAGCGAGGAAGCCAAGGCCGAGACCCGGCAATTGAAGGACAAACTATTAGACAAGGAGAACGAATTACAGAACATACAAGAGGAGAACGAGGACTTGCAGGCAAAGGAATCGGCTGCTTCGGAGAAGATAAAAGAGCTCTCTTTCCTGGTGCCGAATGGAACAACAAATGGTGGCAACAAGGAAGAAGACAATGAGAACGGAGGCGGTGTGGATGACGAGCCGGTTGTGGTGGTTGCCAAGATGTGGGAGAACAGCAAGGTTACCGACTACGACTCGTCCAAGGAGAAGGAGAACGACGGCGAGTCCGAAGTCGATCTGGAGTCCAACAAGGGAGACTCCGGCCTTGACAGCAACGGGCTGCAGTCCGCAAAGCTGAACAACGGCATCACATCGCCGACCAAACAGCAGCAGCAAAAGAAGAAGAAATTTAAATTTAGCGGCTTACTGAAGAAAAAGAGCTCAAATTAGCACAAGATCACCATCTTATGTTTGTTCCTTTGTTGTATGCTATGTGACATCTCCTTTCTTTGACTAGCCACCCACCCATGCCTCTAGTTTTCTGAGTCTGTCATCATGGTAAAGCAAGTGTTGGGTGTTTCAGAGAATACAAAAGAGCCGGCCGATTGTATTTACAGCCATGCGTTTGTTTCTTGCATTTGTGTAAGTTCAGTGATGATGATTCATGTTGTAGTCATAGTGATTGTATTTATTCATACATATGCCCTGGGTAATGGTGTTGTACATGGAACAGAGATTTCCAAATCAATGCAGTTCTTTGTTTTTGTTGAAGCAAATTCTTTGAACAGATATAAATTGAAATTTTGAAGGAGTACTATCATGGTGCTCTCTCCATGTTCCTGTTGACCTGATGTCACAGAATGATGATGGTGGCAATGGGGGTAAAATCTGCTGTACCATCTGATGGAGGAGGACCAAAGCATGTGAGCCAGCCAGGAGTAGTATGGCTCCTGATGAGGCTGTTGCCCATCAATCAAATAACGGGGTTTGCTCCACTCCAGCTAACCCTTTTGCTGTTGCTCCACATTTCTCCCAACCACCCGGGCTAAAAAGGCCGGCACAAGAGGGGAGGCCTGCACTATGATGCATGCATTATGCATCGTTCATGTGACTCACAACTCACAAAGATGCAGTACATGTTGGAAGTTCTACTGTAGGTCCTATGGTGGAGCGATGAACTTTCCAATGACAAAATGCACCCGCAAATTATTGGCTCCAGATGGGTGGTAGTAGTGGTACCTTGGGGCGGGGGGCTAGCCTGTCTCTGAAGGGTGGCCACTCGGTACAAAGGCCCCTACTGCTCCAGCCTTCCAGGTCAACACAGGCCCGCCAGATTAGTAGGCAATGTGTTGTGTATGTACAGCAGAATTGATACGCAGCGTGCTTTTTGGTTCAGTTAATGTGTGCCAAAGGATTGACAGGCGACAGAGTGTACCTGCAGCAGCACAAAAACATGAGGCCTACTGCAATGTACTACAACGAGCGCCTCTCGCCGCCCGCCATGCCGGTTTGATTTTCAGTCGCCCAGCATATGCCAAAATTATGTAAACGGCCAAATGCGTCCAGTGATGATATGCCTGGTGCACGTCTAATTGGGAGTGGCGTCTACTGCTGCCCCCGCTTGTTGTCTTGTGGGTGGATGGAGGTAAGATAAAGAGGAGAACCGGAAGGGGACCCCGGCGCAGCACCAGTCCTCGCTGAAACCATGTGAAGATCTGACATCTCTGCAATCTGCATGATAAACAGAGCAGCAGGGCTCAATATTCCTGCCACTACATGGCATGTGTCCCGGAGTGGCGGCACCGGCCTCTGCGTCCTTGAGACGCCGCACTGCGTCTGCATCACCGTCGTATTTGTTGTAACAACAGGAGCTCACGACGCTCACTGGGGCCATGAACTACCTACTGCTGTGACACAAACTGGAGTGCACGACCTGCTAATGAGATTATTACGAAGGCACAGCAGCTCTGCATCCCAACACCAAGAGGAGACAAAGCTAATGATGCACTCTTGTTCAGGAGGGAGATTGGGGTAGCCTATCTCAGTTCAATTCAGAACGCAACAAAGCCTATCTAGGCCCCGGCGTAAAAACACCGTACACTGAATTAGGTTAACACTTATATCTATCAAAATGAGAACTCCTCGGGTAAAAATTTGCCGAACTTGCCGGATATAAAGCCCCTGTACTTCCCCTTGAGTTCAGCCACTGCAATCAAACGGCATGTACTTCAACGACAGAAAACAAGCACACTGCATGGTTGGTGTTGACTATATGTTTGGTGCCATAACAGCTATTTACCTCTAGTGTCCTCAGGCTTGCTGCTGTCTGGCATGCCGTTAGATTGCGCCAGCTCGATTAGTCTCATCAAGTCCTTGCCTGTAATTCATAGTGTCTGAAGTGGCCTCCGTTCCAGAAAATCAAACAGAATAATAAATGAAGGGCACGCTGAATGTAAATTGTACCATCAATTTGCTTTCCGGAGCTCTTGGCATTGATCAGATAAGTTGGTGTCTTGTCGTTTTTCAACTGCAAGGGTAGAGACTCAACTTTCTCAGATTTGACGTTCTCACGTTCATACTAAACCAACAATTGTTGTAATAAAGGCTAGCTAAAAGGCTATAGAGAGGGAAAGCAAGGAAATTATGCAACATACATGCAGAAATAAGGAATTTGCGAGGGCAAGCTGGTCAAAAGGAGAGGGGGCCCTGTTGTAAGCTGGGACAAATTTACCATCCTCATAGCCAGCTAAGAAATGGTAGGCTGCCTGACCTGGAGTGAGCTTTGATACCAATGGCAGGGCATCAGTGCTGAAAGTACAGAAGAAGGTAACATATTGTTAGCACAGTAGATATAATGTCTCATTCCTTCTCATTTTAACCTGCTACTTGTACCCATGAAGCACATGCTCTCCATTACCTATCAGATGATACAACAACCACTGTAGCTGGTTTGGTAAACAACTGTGGTGCTCTTGACTTTGTTGGGAACAGCACACTAGATTGTTTTGAAGAGATAACTACACCGCTATCAGTGGAGACAAGAACATCCTGAATTTCGGAGCAGGACTTGATGACCTCCACTGGAGCAAACAGCAGTACAATAGAACCAGCACAAGACAGAAGCCTGGTACACACAGCATGGAAGATGAATAATAACATATTTAGGGAAAGGGTAAAAAGAAAGATCAGGCAGACTCTACCAGCCAGGGACGGGGAGGCCTCCTCTTGCAGACAGTATAGGGGCAGCCAAAGCAGTAAGTGCATGTTTTAGCATAGTGGAATCAGCAAATGCTTTACCACATAGGATAAGTGATGAGCGTTCTATGTCTGCCACTGCAACTCCATTAGCATATTGTGTCCCTGAACCCAGAGCATTCCTGACGTTGGTACTGTTAAGCAATGCTCAACAAGAAAGGCAATAGATTAGTCCAGTCTTATGATATGGCCAACCGCCAACTACAGCTAATGCTCCGAGCTCTTGGTGGCAACTTGAATGCATGCACAAGTTAAAAAATGTGTAGAAGAACTAAAAAGATAAATTACCTGATGGAAGTGGCAACATATATAGTCAAAGGGCATGTGTCGTGGGAAATCGCACGATCTGGTATTTTCTGAAGGATATTGGAGAGTGACATGATGGCAGAGGGGTTGTCACTAATAACACGGACCTTTGCATCACATTCTGCAGATGAACCAATGGCACCATCTTGGACATAAAGACTTGAGATGGATGAAAGGTGGAAGGTCACCTAACAGAAGCAAACAGACAATCAAACACATTGACACTGAAGCTCAACTGGAAAGTAGTAAGTTAAAATTCTGTCGGCTGACAAAATGAGGCCAACGGTGCTTCTGAATTTCCGTCAGTTCATGAGAATCATTGTGTTACCAAGCCATGGAGAGTAAAATAATAAATAAATAACCTACCTGTTTCAGAAGCTTTGCAAATTGAGCTCCTGAAATATCAGGGAACCCACCAATGACATTTCCTTTAACATGAAGTGGAGTACCAGACAAACGCTCTGCATGCTCCAGAAGCAGGTACCAGGTTATACATCTGTGCAGCATCAAATGTAAATATACACACCATGACTAAATGACATTAATTTGTATATACCTGCATAAGTAGTACCACTTTTCTGAAGCTCTGACGACTCCAAGTTATAGAAGACCTTGTCTTTTACGACGACGCCTCTCGCAGCAATAGCCCAATTGAGACCATATGAAACTTCCTGGTCTTCTCTGTGCAATGCGGAGTAGGCGAAAGAAGTGCAAACAGTTATAACTGACTGAACCAATGAGAATGAACAACATAACTGAAAAGGAAGTTATTAATCCATGGTATGATCTTGCACAGCATAATTTTGTGTTTCTGGTCACCAGTGATTAAAAACTAGGAAAAGAGGAGTACGGTATGGCTAGACCCCAAACTTACCTCGGCAAGGCAATAGTCTCTCGCTGCTTCGATGGTACCAGCACTGGAACTGCACATTTCAGAGGCCAAAATATCACGACAGGGTCACCAAAATGTACTGTCCCACTTCACAATCTCAACCAGAAAACAATCGAAATATATTTTCCCATGAACTACAGATTCGCGTTTTGCACAGAAGCCTCATTAAAATTCCACACTAACCGAGGCTCTTGACCCCTGTCCGATCTTCCCAACGACACACCGCACAAGCACAGAGCTCAGATATGCAAATCAGCCATTTCTCTACTTGGCCCTACATCTACTCCTCCTGCCTAGGTTAGGGTTCTACAGCGAAGCAACGTGTACCTGGTGGATCCTTGGATTTTTCTCGCGGGCAACTACTTCCCCAATCCGCCAAAGCAGCAAACAGAGCGATTCGTAAACGGCGGAACACAAAACAGCAGAGCGGAAGCTGGACTCACTAGCTGGAGGCTCGCCGCCGGCGAGGATGCGGCGCGGCGGCGGAGAAGGCCCAGCATGTGCCTCGCTCTCCGGCTTGGGCGCTTGGCGGCTTGCGGCGCGTCTCTGACCAGTGGAGGAGACGGCGGGATGGTGGCCACTGCATGGGCCAAGGCCAGTCAAAGCCCGTCTTAAATTCTTATCTGGGCTTCACTACCCCAATTTGGCCCGTCCAAAAAACTGACCTTAGCAATTCTCAAAAAAAAAAAACTGACCTTAGTTGATCCTCAAAAAAACAAAAGACCATATCTGCCCTAAAATTTTACCTGAAAACGCTTCTCTAAGAAAACAGCTTGGTCCAAAACTTGACACTATCCTGAAAAATTTACCTGAAAAACTACTCTCTAAGAAAACAATTTGGCCCAAAACTTGACACTATCCCTTTCAGGATCATCATGCTGTCATCTCAAAGAAAAAGAAAGTTCATCATGGTGTTTCCCCGAAAAAGATCATGAGTACTGATGGTCAAGTGTGACAGGCAAGCAGATTGAACCGGCTGAGATATAAAAACCTGAACCCCGGGCTCAGAAAAATCCAGCTACACATAAGGGGAAAGGTACAGCAAAATCAAGCTGCACATAAGAAGGGGAACGGCGCAGCAACAGACAAATTGTCATTGAACCACTGAATATGGATTGAATGAATCTGGTCAATATATACACAAGGATTTGGACTAGCTGCCAGTTCCATCTAAATAAACAGCATCGCGGGCTGACGAACGGCACACACGCTACTTGTCTACACATCCGAAGCATCTTGCCTGTGGATGGGCATTGTGCTTCCCAGATTCATTCATAACAAACAATGTGGGGGTGACCATGAAATGAAATAGTGTTCTCGTGGCGACGCAGATCTCCAGCAGGCGGGTGACGGGCAGACTTGGGGTCCAAGGTCCCGCCGTGCTGCTGTGTCGTCGTGTGAACTCGCAGACCATGTGTCATCCACCTCACAAGGCCTGTATGGCCCAAATCCAATGAAGCCGCCGCATGCTGTGCCTTGGTATGTACAGGTGGGCTAGGTGACTCCTCTTCGGTGTTCATGAGGCGCCTGCTGCGATTTCTGGTGCCGTGTCTTGCGCCTCGTCCTTGCTCAACAATGCTGGTGTGACCGAGACCACGCCGATCAAGAAAAGCAGGGCTACTGACTGGGTGTCATACAGGTCGCTGAGCGATGTTAGCTCTCCCAGAGCAATCCCAGCCTGGATACAAGAAATGAAGCAGGCAGTGGGATTGAAGTTAGCACTAGCATTGTATGCACTCAAGGGCAGTATATGGACATGCAGTATATCTGAAGCAAGAAACTTACCCTCACGGTCACGTAGGCTGCTGGGATGAGACCGATAAGAGTTGCCAATAAGAAGGTATGGAAGGGCACATCAACAATGGGCGATGCCAAGTTGATGAATGTATTTGGCAATGTTGGGGTGACCCTGAGGAAAAGCATGTAATTCAACAGCTTTTCTCTTCTTTTGGCGACCTGGAAATGCAGACAAATCACCCATTTTCAGCTATGAGTTACTACACAGTTCTAAAGGATCTTAAATCAAAGAGTACAGTGATTCAAATTATTTTTAAGCATTCCCAAAGAAATTTAAGATGTTATGACACTACACAGTGTTGAAATAAAACCACAATGACTAATATTGGTGCTGAACTTATTACCTGCTTCTGGAAGAATGTGAGCTTGTCTGGCCACAGCACGAACACCAGCGGTTTTCCAATCATCTTTGACAGGAAAAAGCATGAAGAAGCACCAGCAGAGGCAGCAAAGACAACCAGAGCCACACCCCGGAGTTGCCCGAACAGAGCACCAGCAAGCAATGACATGAATATTGTCCCTGGGATCATGAAGGTCTGCATGAAAATGTACACAGCACAGTAACCTATCAACACCTGTACGGTGTAGTCACTGGTATAGTTCTCAAGATGGCCACTGCAAGGAAACCATTTGATGGTTAGAAACTGAGGGGGAAAATCCATCATCAGCACGCAGCACAATCAATTGGACGCTCCCAGTGCACATGCTTTTCAGCTTAAGCAAATAATCACAATAGCAATGGAATCATAACGCGACGATGTGCATTGCATAACTATAAAGCGTGCGGATAGCTCACACGCCTGCGACAGATACATGTTACGTGTGGTGATTATCAATACTAAACAGAAGGCACATGAAACATGCCAGGACCAGGTCCAATGCATATCTCGGCAATAGCTGGCAAAGTGGCAAGAAAGCGACATGGTAATTTGAGAAAAAAAAATAAATGATTGCTTACTTCATCAAGAAAACAATGTGTCAAATTTCTTTTATTATTATAAATTAGTCCGTGGAACCATGCTAGATTGGTATTGGAAATGCAGGCTTTAATTTCAGCTCTATCCTGTTATGTTAGACTAACAAGATAAAACATTAATCGGAGCTGTTGTTTCAAGGCCCTATATTCCCAAATTTGGAAATCAGTTTGAAATAAATCGGCAGTTCATACATGCCCAAATTTATCAAAGATGCAACATGAACTGGATTTTTTAAACCAGATCCATGCCCTCCTTCTCGCCTACCAAGCCAAGGCTGAGGTCGTTACCAAATCAAAGAGACAACAACCACTAATCCCCCCCCCCCCTAAACTAGCATCTATCAACTGTTCCATTCACAAGGCTTGGATCCATGAATAGCATGTGGTTTCTGCATTGAAAACCTACCCCAAAAATCTCCGTGCAGAACGCAATGGCATAAGAAATCTGCAAATATACTCATCGGCAGATCCGCATAAACCGACCGACGCGCTCTAGGCACAACCAAAATTAACGCAAATCGAATCGCCTCTTCTCCTCCAAACATAGAGGAAGACGGGCGACACAACGATGGAACCACGAAAACTACGCGAATGAGGAAAGTTGCGGCATGCGATTGCCCGAAAAGGACGGGAGGCTCGCGCGGACGCAACCGAGGACGCACGCACCAACCGAAACAAGAAATGGAGGAAGAGGATGAATGATGATTACGTGAGGATTTGGAGTTCGTGGAGGTTGCGGGGCAACTTGAGGAAGCTGTAGTCGGAGTCCGGCATGGAGAGGTAGACCCCGACGAGGCCCGCGGCGAAGACGGCGGCGACCCCGGCGCCGAGCGCGGCCTCCCAGACCGGGAACCTGTCCTCCCTCCCCATCCCCTCCCCCTCCTCCTCCTCCTCCTCCTTGACGAGAATCCGGCCGGGGTCCGGGCGAGGCGAGGCGAGGCGAGGAGAGGAGCGGAAGAACGAAGATGAAATTTGGGGAGGGGGGGAGAGCTTTCCTCGGCTCCCTTTCCTTCCTTTCTCTCCTCTCTCGCCGGCTCCCTTTCCAGGACGAGTTTATATGGCGGAGGAGGGAACGGGAGGGGGGAGAGCGGAAAAGGATTGGAATATTCCATTTCTTTCTTTCTTTCTCTCTCTCCTGATTTAGCCAGCCCTCCTCTCTTCTTCTCTCTGTAATAATAACTTGAACGATTTGCTGTGCGTTGGCGTGACGATAAACATGTTTCTTTCTTTTTCAACACGATACAGACGCAAACATTTATACATACACACACACTTATCCCTACAAACTCACACATTCATACCGTAATTTTATGAACAACTTCGAGAGACTGAGCCGGATATCATCTTGAGATTTACAAAGTCACCATATGCCCCTCGTAGTCGACGGGAACATCCCCTTCCACTAAAAACGCATCGCCGAAAATTCTGAAATAAATTCAGAAATTGTGCGAGCACCAGAGCTTTAACCTTAATGGGCTGGGATACCACTGACTCTCTAACTATCCAAACATAGTTTGGTTCGCTGATTTTTGCTTTGTTTTTGAAATACAAATAAACATGTTTCTTTTGCATAGGATAATAAATATGCTTTTTAGGCCAGATTTCCTTTGGTCTGTGGCGTCTCGGGCACTCCAAATTTAGGCCGGTCTCGCTTGGTTTACTTTTTTGTTTTTCCCCCGCTTTCTTTTTGAGCTGGCTTTTGTTACCCACTTGTTTATCGTGCGTTTTTGTAGAGGACGCGCCGAGTGTGTGTGTGTGTGTGTGTCGGGCAAAGTGACTGTTTTTGCTTTCCAGCTTTGCTTGCCCCGCGCTATGTATACTACGTGTCGCCGTGCTCCTAATCTGGCCTTAAACTGGGCTAGCAGTAGCTCGGATCCGAATAGAGAGATTTGATGTGACATTTACCATACAAAAATTTTCAACGGCGAGCACGTTGGCCTTCGTTTCCATTTTATAAGCCAGGCAAGGTAGGAAGACGAAATGATTTGGAGTGTGAACCATGTCGACGCGGATTTCAGTCTCGTTTAGACATCAACACGCCTGCCTGCCTCGGTGTCTCTCGCCGACGAGCGGTGGTGTGGAGGCGACGGTGCGCGTGTTCGTCCTCGGTTGGGTGGTTCCGCTGGGGCCGAGGCCGAGGAGGATGGTCGTGCGCGCGCCGACGACACGATGCAGCTTGTAGAGCGCTGCGCTGCACGGCCGACGGCCGTCCTCTCCTCCCTAGGCTTAGGTGGTCTGGTTGTCGTGGTGGCGTACGTCTCGGAATCTGATGTGAGGTCTCGCTTGCCACCGGCGACCGCAGCGGGCGACGGAGATCGATCATGGTAATTGCTAGTACGAATGAATCTGGCGTTAGGTCTGTGTCACGCGCGCGGGCGCGCTCTCCCTCTCTCTCACTCACGCTCATGGCGTGACCCGTGATGGCGCTAACTAACTGCGGAGTTAGTTAGGAGGTGCTGTGCTCCATGAATCTTCTCGTACTGTTTCCCTCCCAACAGCAACGGAAAAGACTCGCCGGTACCGTGCCTCAAGTACATTTCCCATTGCATTCGCGGCCGTGCTACGTAGACGCGAGACGTTAACCGATGCCGCCGGGCGCATCTTGTTCATGTACTCCTAGCTCTGACCGTGAGACCGAATCTTTTTCTCGACTTTGTTTTTGCTCTCGCTCATGGGCTGACGGTTATAGTTGGTCTGAATTAATATTAGTACTTCCGAGATCACAGCACATTGACATGGAGAGATATCGCTAGGCCTTTTTCTCTCCTCCACTGGGGTCGTCCCTGGGGGGTACCCGTCTGTTTCTCTGCTTGTTTCTGTTCAAATCTCGTCTGGCTCGGCGCACCGGCCTCCCCATGTGTAACGTGTTGGCTTGCAGTTGCAGGCACCCACCACCCATCACGCACTCCGCTAACCGCTAACCGCCACTGACATTTCCCGGTTTGTTTTAGTATTAGTACCAGTATAATATGCAGCGAGACAGAATTCCACTGCGCATGTGGTGCCGCGGCACGATCACGGTGGATCGGGATTCAGGGAGATGATGATACCGATGCCCAAGTCTGGCGGAGCACCTGCAGCCCAACCGTAACAAACTGGGAAGCAGACGTGACCTCTTCCGTAGGATCCGTCCCTTCTCATGGAACGGTACAGGTCCTGAACATGCATCATGTACGTATATGTATCATCCCTGCCGTAAGCTGACAGAGACCAAACGAGATATATACACCTAAACGAGAGCTGAGAGATACAAGGGCCAACTAAGCTGTGCAGCAGATATGTATGCCTAAGATGAGAGCTGAGAGAGACCGCCCAGCATTGAGTGCGAATAAAGCTTTGGATTAATACTACAAGTCTTACTCGCAAAAAAAAAAAAGAGCTTTGGAAGACTAATAATACGTAACACTGTAGATCATATAGCTGCAATTGTTGAACCAGCGGGCGGTAAAAAGAAAAGCGACATGTTCAACTAGTGATCACCCCGCTGGTACGCACATGGCTGTGGTCAAACCCGCCGTTCGGTCAGACTGAACCCACGCGCTCCTCCTCTTTTTTTTACAGAAGATGGAGATGTTTGTTTGTTTTGTTTACCTGTTCCGATGGAAGAGAAGAGATAGACAGCCAAGCAGGCTAAGGCAATGGAAGGGGCGATCGATGGAGCTGGATCGTCGGAGAAGGGGGGGTCGCACAGCCGCATGGCATGGCACAGGGTTTGTACAAGTAGCCACGTTTGTTTGCCTCGTCTCTTGGCGAGGTGCGGCCGAGCTGGCGCAACTGCGCGTCCAAATTTATCCGGCCAACGTGAAACCCGTTGCGTCCAATGGGGAATATTTCATCAGCACGTCGGCTTCGTCTACAGCGAGGCAGTCAAATCCCAGAGCTGTCACCGATGCTTTTAGCATTAGATTATGATGAATTGTCGACGGGTCGTGTTTAAAACGCGTCGATAATTGTCCGGTGAAACCGTCGCCTTTAACCAGAGGAGTTTACGGTTACGAGTTTACCAGCCACACCAAAACTCTTTTTTTTTTTGAATTGTTTGGATCACCAAATCTCTACGTTTACGACGAGAGCGGGAGGCCGTCTGACATTGATTAGGATGGCCGTTTGGTTGGAGAATGGTGGAGGAGTAGAATAGTGCAGGGGACACAGGGTTTTGTATGGAGCCATGCCCCTCACATGGCCTAGTGCCGGCACTACCTAGGAGCCAAGACAAGATACACTGTACATAGACACACTGCACCGAGGACCAACCGCAACCGTTGGAGAGAGCGTCCACAGGGGAGTTTTCTAGTGGTACGTGTCAGGGCCGACTCCTCCGCTTTGCGTGACCGTGGACCGTCCATGGATCTCCACGGTGGTCAGGGAATTTCTTTTTTACCGTCCTTCACGTGGCCGTCATGTGTGGACGGACGGACGGTGGACCACTCTTTTGCATTGCAAAATGGAGCCTGCGAAAAACTACAAGTTTGAGATCTGCGTTGTGCCAAGGGACAATGTGTTGCTGTCCGAGTTCAGATTTCCTTTTCTTTTTCACGGGAACGACTTTGGATTTGAGACCACGTCGGCAGGGGATTCCTGTATGCCATACCAACTGCTCCCTCTATAAATAAAGAAATATAAAAAGGGAGTGCAATATTTATGTTTGTGATATGTGTTCATTTTACATGGGCCAACACAGGCCAGTCAAAAATTGATAAACAAAAATGATGAAAACACATGCTCAAACAACGGTGTATGGTAGCAACCCTAATAATTTGTCTTTGTTTTGTTTTTGAAAAAAATGAGCCAGTCAAAAAAATCTATAACCTGACAATATTTTAAATCAAATTCAGTCTACACATAGAGAACAGGGAAAATACATCAAGAGTTCACAAGCTAGAGAAAGGAGAAATTCGATGAAATCATTGTGTACTAGTAATGTCTGATCCAGTGCACAAGTATGTTAATTCTGTTTGACTAATATTTGGACCTTAAGCCAATAAATATCTCCTTGAGGTGACTAATGCATGAAAGGTCTATTTGTTGAATATGCATTTCAACTTGAAGACATTTTGGATGAACGTGTTGAGCTAGTAGAGGTGTGACGCCTGGATAATCAAGCTACAATAAACCCCTATTAATGATGCCAGGTCATCATGATTAAAATTTGCTAAACTTCACTCGTTTCAAACTTAGTTCAAATAAAAATTCAAATAACAATTCAAGTTATAGTTTCATAAAACAATGAATTAAAAATGTTCAAAAGGTTAAAAATATTCACTAGCTAATTAAACAAACAACATCCAACAGTTAACAAAATATTTAATTGCCCTAAAACAATTACAATAGTGACCAAAACAACCCCATTAATACAAATTCATTTAAACAAATTTCAAATGAATTCAAATGCTCCTCAAACTTGTGTGGCATTGAGATATATTGCCTAATGATTATTGAGATCAATTTCACATTTTACAAAAATTTGTTTGGCGTGAAAAGTAATTACAAAACAAAAAGTAAAAATGAAAGAGAAAATAAAAATAAAAATAAAAGGCAATGAAGCAAAAGGACCCCCCCCCCTCAACTGGGCCAGGCCCAGCTGGCCACTGCACCAGGCCGGCCCACAAAACCCCCTGGTTCCCCTTCCTCTGTTCACCCATCCCCGTGGACACAGAGCGCCCGTCCACGACGCTGGTGGCCACGAGGAGGCCATCCGGCGGCTCCCCGACGTCCTCAAGATGCCGACGACCCCGTCAGCGCTCCAGAACCCTAACGCCCCTCTTTCCTTTCCCCTCTCACTCTCTCCCTCGCCAGAACCGTCGCGGCGCACGCCCCTCCCTGAGCGTCTCTATCGTCGCTCGCCATCATCCACGCAGCCACCAACCACCTCTCGTATCGCCAGTGTGTCCAGGAGCATCCTCGTCCTTGCCTACATCGTCTACATCGACCCGTTCGAGCTCAGCGTCGCCACAACGCCGGATCGGCATCGTCTTCAACCTCGGGACGCCGTCGTTCCTCCTCTTCGATCTACTCCCCTGCAGCTCCTAAACTTCCACCAAGCCGTCGTGTGCTCCTTGGTGAGCTCCGCTTCCTCCCCCCCTCTCTGCTCCTCGATTTGCTACTCGTTGTTGCTGCTACCATTATTGTTGTCGCTCTGCCGCCGCTGCCATGCTCACCACCGCTGTTGCTGCCCGTTTCAAATCCCGACAAGCACGACAACGCGCTCAATGCATCGCCGCGATGCCGCCAGCACCTTTAGATCGCTCGCATCCGTGCCCAAACGCCGAACCCGATGAGCTCCTGATTCGCCTCCGCCACGGCTCGTCGCCGGCACCGATTCCGACCTCCCCAGCCCGCGTGGTTGGCTCCATCGGATGTGCCTCATCGCGCTCGTCATCTGGGTGGTCGCGGGCGACCATTTGGTCGCATGTACGCTGATTCCGATCGACGCCGCCATCTCTGGTGCTCGCCGGAGCTGCGCCGGTGTGCACCGGTTATTCAGCTCCGGTGGGTCCCGTGTGTTAGCTCATTAGCATCTAACCCCAGCCCTAACACCCACTAACACGTGGGCTCCGCATTAACTAATTGAATTAGTTTAGACTAATTAGGTCAATTAGTGTGTCACTGACCTCTAGGACCCACAATGTTAATTAACTAAAATAAATTAGGTTAACCATTGTTTCATTGACAGGTGGGTCCCCTGACCCAGTTGACCAGTCAACGGGTCAACATTTGACCCGGCTGACTCAGCCCCCTGGTCCCACCAGTCAGCAGAGCTGACTGGGCAGTTGACCCAGTCTACTGGGCCCCCCTTGTTTGCCTCTGATGCATAATGCTGGGTACACTATTGTGTACCATAACATTTATAGCTAATATAATTTTTGAATTAAATTAAATCAAGAAATTAGAAAATCACTTAAAAACTTTAAAAGATCATATAAATTAAACCGTAACTTGGATGAAAAAAGTTTTGAACATGAAAATTGCTCAGAACGACGAGACGAATCCGGATACGCAGCCCGTTCGCCCGTCACATATCCCTAGCATAGCAAACACGCAACTTTCCCCTCATGTTCATCTGTCCGAAAACGCGGAACACCGGGGATACTTTCCCGGATGTTTTCCCCCTTCGCCGGTATCACATCCTACCGCGTTAGGGCACACCTGGCACCGTTACCTGTCTTGTCATGCATCGATATGCATATGTTTGCATTATATTTATTGTTTCTTCCCCCTCTTCACTCGTTAGACACCGAGACCGACGCCGCTGCTACCCAGTACGACTACGGTGTTGACGACCCCTCTCTCTTGCCAGAGCAACCAGGCAAGCCACCCCTTGATCACCAGATATCGCCTACTCTTCTCTATACTGCTTGCATTAGAGTAGTGTAGCATGTTACTGCTTACCGTTAATCCTATCCTGATGCATAGCCAGTCATTGTTACTACAACTATTGATACCTTACCTGCAATCCTACATGCCTAGTATAGGTTGTTAGTACTTCATCAGTGGCCCTACATTCTTGTCCGTCTGCCATGCTATATTATCGGGCCGTGATCACTCGGGAGGTGATCACAGATATATAAATACATATATACATACTATACAGGTGGTGACTAAAGTCGGGTCGGCTCGTTGAGTACCCGCAAGTGATACTGATGTGGGGGTTGAAGGGGCAGGTGGCTCCATCTAGGTAGTGGTGGGCCTGAGTTCCCGACGGCCCCCGACTGTTACTTCGAGGCGGAGCAACAGGGCAGGTTGAGACCACCTAGGAGAGAGGTGGGCCTGGCCCTGGTCGGCGTTCGCGGTTACTTCAATATAACACGTTTAACGAGATCTTGGTATTTGATCTGAGTCTGGCCGCTGGCCTATATGCACTAACCAACTACGCGGGGACAGTTATGGGCACTCGGCATCATGGTATCAGCCGAAGCCTTCGTGATGTCAGCGACTGAGCGGCGCGCGCCGGGTTGGACTGGAACGCCTGCTCTTTTATAAGGGAGCTAGGTCTGCTCACCGGCCGCCCTCGCAAGGTGCAGGTGTGTAATGGGCGATGGGCCCAGGCCCCTGCGCCACAGGATTTAGACCGACATGCTGACCTCTTTGTTGTGCCTAGGTAGGGCTGCGACATGTTGATCTTCCGAGGCCGGGCATGACCCAGAAAAGTGTGTTCGGACAAAGGGGATCGAGCGTGTTGGGAAATGTGGTGCACCCCTGCAGGGAAGTTAATCTATTCGAATAGTCGTGATCTTCGGTAACAGGACGACTTGGAGTTGTACCTTGACCTTATGACAACTAGAAGCAGATACTTAATAAAACACACCCTTTCAAGTGCCAGATACAACCCGGTGATCGCTCTCTAACAAGGCGATGAGGAGAGGATCGCCGGGTAGGATTATGCTACACGATGCTACTTGGTGAATGAGGGAGTCCTGGATTAGGGGGTCTCCGGACAGCCGGACTATATCCTTTGGCCGAACTGTTGGGCTATGAAGATACGAGATTGAAGACTTCGTCCCGTGTCCGGATGGGACTCTACTTGGCGTGGAAGGCAAGCTAGGCAATACGGATATGTACATATCCTCCTTTGTAACCGACCTTGTGTAACCCTAGCCCCCTCCAGTGTCTATATAAACCAGAGGGTTTTAGTCCGTAGGACAACATACAATCATACCACAGGCTAGCTTCTAGGGTTTAGCCTCTTCGATCTCGCGGTAGATCTACTCTTGTACTACCCATATCATCAATGTTAATCAAGCAGGACGTAGGGTTTTACCTCCATCAAGAGGGCCCGAACCTGGGTAAAACATCGTGTTCCCTGCCTCCTGTTACCATCTGCCTTAGATGCACAGTTCGGGACCCCCTACCCGAGATCCGCCGGTTTTGACACCGACATTGGTGCTTTCATTGAGAGTTCGTCTGTGACGTCGCCGTAAGGAAGGATGCCTCGTCTCGTTGTTAAAAGCAACATTACCGCTGGGGGAGCTCTGGCTGTCGGCCAAACTCTCCGGCCAGGTAGTTTCGTCACGACTGCCCGTTCGGCCGCTGCACCGATGATGACTTCTCGGGTCATCAAAAACAGCCTCCACGTCGGCTCGGAAGTCACCGAGCAGATGGATACAATGGAGTTCTCTTCCCTAAACGAACTCTTGGATCGAATCGCCGCCTTGGGAGTTGCTACGGACTATGATCGGATTGGGCTTAAACCCGATCAAAGGGAGATTAACTCTCCACCGGTTACCCATCACGTTGCGGTGGTGGAGGAACAATGCGGCAACTCTTCCTCTATTTTGAGGACTAACTATATCCAGATTCCTGAGATCTCCGAGCCGGATACCCGCTTACGGGAGGACATCACCCAAGCCCTGAACCTAGAATCAGGCAGCGGGCCAAATTCATCGGGTAACACTCCGGAACCCGAACTTCCAAGACTGGAAACTCCTTGCCCCCTGGGTCTCAGATCGGGTAGGGATTCGGACTCAAATCCACCCACCCACCCAGACATAAACGATCTTTCCCACATCAGGCAAGAGCCCCATGAAACAATACATCATTATTGGGCCAGATTCCTCCTTGTATTGAACAAGGTTAAGGACCGTCGCGAGGAAGATGCAGTCTCACTTTTCTGCAATAATTTCACGGACAAGGGAATCCTTAACGCCTTAAGTCGCCGTGACATATCACGCTTCGCTGACTTGGCGTCCATAGTATGAAAGTACTGTGCGATGGAAAGCGCCTGGAAAACCGAAACAAAATTTTGGGATAATCCGACTCTAAAGATACACCCAGTCCGAAGTAAAAGGGTGCACTATAATAAGACACCCGAGCTAGTTGTAAAGAAACAAAAACCCTCTACATGGCATGGAACCATACTGGAGGGATGGCTCAACGGACCCTGCAAAATTCATAGTATAGCAGATACAATACCAACGCACAGCCTTAGAGCATGTTGGATACTCCGGCAGGTGGCCAAAAGTGGTGAGGATCTTCTTATCCCAAATACCACAGAGCACCATCCCGTGGATAACAATACGGTGTCAACAATCTTTGAGACCTTCGCGTCAAATAATAGGCGCAAGCGAACACTCCGCAGCATGGCCGAAATCTACCACGTAGTAGCAATAAATCCTGGCGCCTTTGTGTCGATTTCAAAGACCTCAATAAAGCTTGCCCAAAGGATCCCTTCCCCCTCCCACGCATCGATCAAATCATTGATGCTACTTCAAGACACGAGTCATTGTGTTTCCTTGACGCATACTCCGGTTACCACCAAATCAAGATGGCGGAGTCCGACCAAGCCGCAACGGCATTCATCACACCATACGGTCCCTTCTGTTTTAACACAATGCCTTTTGGGCTCAAAAATGCTGGCGCAACATATCAGCGCATGATTCAGACATGTCTGGAGAAACAAATCGGCAAAACAATAGAGGCATACATAGACTCTTTGATAGACGACTTGAGGCTCACATTCGACAACCTCCGAACAAACGACATCAAGCTCAATCCGGAAAAATGCGTTTTCGGCGTACCAGCCAGAAAGCTCCTGGGTTTCATTGTCTCTAGTAGAGGTATTGAAGCTAACCCGGCCAAAATTCGAGCTTTGTCACAGTTGGCTACCCCAACAGACCTCAAACAAATCCAGAAGTTAACTGGATGCGTGGCGGCGCTAAGCCGCTTTATCTCCCGCTTAGGAGAAAAGGCTTTACCCCTTTATCGCCTCCTTCGGTGCACCGAACACTTTGAGTGGACGGACGTGGCCACAGCCGGATTCGAAGAAATAAAGGCCATCTTGGCAACCAACCCAATCCTGGCCGCGCCAAACGTCGGGGAACCAATGCTGTTGTACATTGCGGCAACTCATCAAGTTGTAAGCGCGGTGCTCGTTGTCGAACGGGAAGCGGACGGACATAAATTCCCTCTTCAAAAGCCGGTATACTACGTATCCACTATCCTCCCTCCATGCAAATCACGGTACCCGCACTACCAAAAGATAGCATATGCGGTATTCATGACATCGCGGAAGCTGCGACACTACTTTCAAGAGTGTTCGATTGCAGTAGCCTCGGAAGTGCCACTTAATGATATTATAAACAACCGTGACGCTACGGGCCGAATTGCCAAATGGGCCATTGAGCTCCTCCCATTCGATATAACATACAAACCTCGACGAGCCATTAAGTCGCAGGTATTGGCCGACTTCGTCGCCGAATGGACGGAGGCCGAACTCCCTAAAGAGTACGGCGCATACTCCAATTGGATCATGCACTTCGACGGTTCTAAAATGCTGGCTGGTCTAGGGGCTGGCGTCGTCCTGACGTCCCCAACCGGAGATACCGTTTAGTACGTATTGCAAATATTGTATACAGACTCCAACAATGCAGCCGAATATGAAGCTCTGTTGCATGGTCTTCGGATGGCAGTCTCCATGGGCATTCAACGCCTGGAGGTGCGTGGGGATTCAAACCTCGCAATATCCCAAATAAATGGAGACTTTGACGCCAAGGATCTGAAAATGGCGGCCTATCGAAACGTCATCCTAAAACTGTCAGCTCGGTTCGAGGGGCTCGAATTTCACCATGTGGCTCGGGAAAACAATCAGGCGGCGGATATCCTCGCCCGCATCGGCGCAAAACATGATGCGGTCTCCCCCAACACATTTTTGGAAAGGCTGTTCAAGCCATCCATAGTATGGGAAGGGGACACCGGTAACAACAGTTCGGACTCGGCCAAAATACCCGTTACCGAACTCTCTGACACAATCGGAGGCTCCGCCACCGAAATAACACCTTCAGCCCATGAAATAATGGCCATTATTGCCCTGTGGACAGAACCATTCCTGGCGTACCTAACTAGACAGGAACTTCCGGAGGACCAAAATGAGGCACGCTTCATAGTGCGGTGATCCAAGGCCTACAGGGTCCATGAGGGAGAATTGTACAAAAAAAGCACTACCGGAGTCCTTCAAAGGTGCATCTCCGAAGAGGAAGGGCGGAATCTTTTGGAAGAAATTCACGCCGGACTCGGCGGTCATCACGCTGCAGCCCGGGCTCTTGTAAGCAAGGCCTTCCGTACAGGATTCTATTGGCCAACGGCCCGGGCAGATGCACATGACTTGGTCCAACGCTGCGCCGGTTGCCAGCTCTTTGTAAATCAAAGTCATATGCCACCTACCGCCCTCTAAACAATCCCCATTACATGGCCCTTTGCAGTCTAGGGGCTTGACATGGTTGGACCCCTTCAAGGGGGAACCCACAAGAAAAAAATACTTATTGATCATGGTGGATAAATTCACCAAATGGATAGAGGCCAAACCTGTTAAAACAGCCGAATCCAAACCGGTGATAGACTTCATATCCGGGGTTGTACACCGTTATGGCGTCCCCCACAGCATCATCACTGATAATGGCACGAACTTCACGGCCGATGAGGTAAAACTCTGGTGCAGCAAAATGGGCATCAGGCTCGATTATGCTTCAGTCTATCACCCACAAACCAATGGTCAAGTCGAGCGAGCAAACGGTCTTATAATGAGCGGCATTAAACCCAGATTAGTGCGCTCCTTAACGGAGTCTAACACACACTGGGTAGAGGAGCTCGACTCCGTACTCTGGGGGCTGCGGACCACGCCGAATCGTAGTACCGGATATACACCCTTCTTTATGGTGTACGGCGCAGAGGCAGTCTTGCCCTGTGACATAATTCATGACTCACCTCGAGTGCGCATGTACGAAGAAAGAGAAGCTAAGCTCGATCAGCAGGACAGTCTAGACACCCTGGAGGAGGAGCGCGACGTAGCCAAAGCCCGTTCCGCATTTATCAGCAACAGGCTCGCAGATACCAAAGAAGAGAAGTATGGGCCAAAACTTATAACGTTGGTGAACTAGTTCTACGTCTGCCGGATAAGAAAAAGAACAAGCTCGAGCCCAAATGGGAAGGTCTCTTCATTATTGACCAAGTTCTGACCGGTGGAGCGTACCGACTGCGGGATGCATCGACTAGTCGACTCGAGCCGAACCCATGGAACGCGGCCAGGCTCCGAAGATTCTACGCCTAGCACCGAACTCTAAGTTAGTCCCCTCCCTTTGTCCATTTTTCGCATATACATTATCTGTCTTGTTTTTCTTTCTTTATTTATTTTATTATTTCTCTAGGCCTTCAAGGGTCACCTTGTGCCTCACTCGCACATCACAGGTGCGCTAGCCGCACTCTTCATACATGGGGGCTTCTTTCACAGAAGCTTAAATTATTTATCTGGGCCTCATGTCCCACACATGTGTTATACTTCCGCATGTACCTTTTTTCACCATTATATGCATCGATATGACTTAAGTTTTGGCCAAGCTGGGTTGCCTGGCTCTTGTATTTATGCCCTACGTTCCCGTTAATTCGGCTAGGGCATAAGGGGAGCACCTCTACGATTGTTACTGCTGGGTCAGCCGGATGTGTACCTCAGACTGGGTGAAGCCGAAAGCTAGCGTTCTTAAGGGAATATTCGGTCGCTAAACAAAAGATGATTTTTATTTACTGTCCATATCTGCCCCCAGATGTTTTTCTTGCGTTTTCTATCGCAATTGAAAGGGTCGATATGGTTGACTAGAGGGGGGGGGTGAATAGGCAACTACCAATTTTTAACTTTTCTTTATCAAATTAAACTTTGCATCAAAGTAGGTTGTCTAGATGTGCAACTAGGTGAGCAACCTATATGATGCAATACCAACAAGTAAACAAGCAAGCAAGAGAAGTAACACTAAAGAGCTTGCACAAGTAAAGGTAAGAGATAACCAAGAGTGGATCCGGTGAAGACGAGGATGTGTTACCGAAGTTCCTTCCCTTTGAAGGGAAGTACGTCTCCGTTGGAGCGGTGTGGAGGCACGATGCTCCCCAAGAAGCCACTAGGGCCACCGTATTCTCCTCACGCCCTCACACAAATGCGAGATGCCGTGATTCCACTATTGGTGCCCTTGAAGGCGGCGATCGAACCTTTACAAACAAGGTTGGGGCAATCTCCACAACTTAATCGGAGGCTCCCAACAAAACCACGAAGCTTCACCACAAAGGACTATGGCTCCGTGATGACCTCAACCGTCTAGGGTGCTCAAACACCCAAGAGTAACAAGATCCGCTAGGGATGAGTGGGGTAATTGAAAATCCCTTGGTGGAAGTGTAGATCGGGGCCTTCTCAACCACTCCCGAGCAAATATACAAGTTTGATTGGCTAGAGAGAGAGATCGGGCGAAAATGGAGCTTGGAGCATTTAATGGAGCTTGAGCAATAAATGGAGCTTGGGGGAGGAAGAGGTAGGTCAAAGAGAAGAAGGGGACTCCCTTTTATAGTGGGGGCAACAATCCAACCGTTGCCCCCCACCAACCAGCCCCGCACAGGGCGGTACTACCGCTAAGAGGGGGCGGTACTACCGCTAGGTCAGCGGTACTGCCGCACCAGCCAGCGGCACTGCCGCGCAGAGGAGACTAGTAGGGAATAGGACCCAATGCGGTACTACCGCGGTGGTAGGGGCGGTGCTACCGCTCCTGAAACGGTACTACCGCCTCTACAACCGCAACTAGGGCCACAAAACCCGACACGAGAAAAAGACCCCTCGAGTCGAGGCGGTAGGAGCCAGACAACCCAGCGGTACTACGGCAGCGGGGTCACGGGCGGTACTACCGCTGTGGAGCGGTACTGCCGCTTGTGACCCTTCGGCCGTACTACCGCTGGTAGTGCGGTACTACCGCTGGGACACTGAAGAGAGAGAGAGAGAGAATCTCTCCAATGAGGCTGAGGACAAGGCGGTGGTGCCAGGCACCCCAGCGGTACTACTGCTATGGAGACAAGGGCGGTACTACCGTTGTGGAGCGGTACTGCCGCTTGTGTCTCCTCAGCGGTACTATGGCTGGGTTGCGCGGTACTACCACTGGGACCCATACAGGACAAGGAAAAGTGGAGAGACCTCTTCAAAGGAATGGACAAGCTCGGAGGGTGAGAAGCTGATGTGTACGTGTTGATTCCACCCATGCAAAACCCCAGCGGACCCCCTCTTGATAGTACGGTGCCCTCTACGCAACTAGTCCATCGAGAGAGAAACGAAAGAGCTACACCGTCTTGAAGGACACTCTGAAGGGAAGGAAACGTCTCGTGCTAGGAGTGAATCTGTGAACTATTCAAAGCACATGATTAGTCCGCAAACATGTTGTCATCAATCACCAAAACTACCTTGAGAGAGATATGCCGTAACAATCTCCCCCTTTTTGGTGGATTGATGACAACTAGGGATTTGCACAAGGAAAAGAAATAAATGAAAGAAAACTAAGAACTACAAAATATAGACGGGCTCCCCCAGAATGTGTGCACCTGGTTAGAGGAGCATTCGGAAAGCAAGACACACATATCCGGATCAACACTCCCCCTATATTTTATAGTCCAACAATTCTAAGCACAAGATATATGAGAGAAGAGAATATAACAGGACAAGCATGCAACTCATAATAAACTACAGTACTGAATAGACATAAGTAATAAGGTAGCGATAGGGAGCATATGTCTCACACCATATGTCTAGAACTTAGGTCTCACGGGCACCAAACCAAACCAAACAAAGACACCGAGAGAACACACAAGAAAACACAAGACGACAAACACAAAGCACAGCACAAATCCCTACACTCTCTCCCCCTTTGGCAGCGAGACACCAAAAAGGGAAAAGAGCGATGCTACAACTCCAGGTGATGGCAAGCTGAGGATCTCGAAACATCAAATCTCAGCGTGATCGTCTGCATCTCCGTCGTTGGTCGAAAACTGCTCGGCGTCGAAGTCGGTCCAAGGGCAGTGCTGATGAATCCACTCCTCCTCTTCAGTGATCTGACCCTCAGAACCACTGGCAACTATCGCTCCCAACTGACGCATGAGCTCCTTGTGGCACATCCTGGCATGCTTCTCCGCCACATGAGTCATGTACTGACCATGAGACTCCATGCAGAAAAGCTTCTTCAACTTGTTTTTAAGCTTCTTCGCCCATGAGGGTTCAGCACTAGAGGGGCCAATATCCTCCTCGTGATCATCAGTGGCTGCCCCACCCTCGGTCTCCATGGCAGCAGTAGCAGCAGCAGCAGACGGACCCCCTGTTTGAGGCGCTGGGGCGACCCAATTGTCCTTCTTCCTCAGACGCTTGATCTCATGAGAAACCAAGTCTCCAGTCTCTAGCAACACTCTGGGATAGGTCTGTGCCCAGGCCCTCTTAATGAGCCTCATGATGAATGGACCATATATCGGGCACTTGTGCTCAGACACGGCAGAGAGAAGTTCAGACCACATGACATGAGAAATATCCAGGATCTCTCCAGTGCTTGCTTCCTTCTCATGCTGACAGAAAAGAAGCATGTCCACGAGGTAAGAGTGGACCATATCCAGATTCCCGATCCGAGGGAAGAGAGTCTCACGGAAGATGCGATGAAGAATGTCCAGATACGGAGACAACTCATAGGTCTTCTTCTCAGTTACTGGGTGAACTTTCACAGTGCAGTAGGGCCAAAGGGCTTGCTTGTGGGTGGACGTAGCATTGCGGTGAGGGCGGAAACTGACAGTAGTCTCAAGCCCGTGATCCACCACATCAAGTAACTCCATGAAAGCCTTCCACTTGACGGAAAGCAGCTTGCCATTGGTCATCCATGTTAGAGTCCTGTCGACATCCGTCCCAAGATGGACGGTGGCATAGAATTGAGCCACCAAATCCGCATCGAAATCCTTGTTAAATTGCATGATCCTGAGAATGTTCAGCTGAGTGCACATCTGAAGGGCTTCGCCAAAGTACTCCGGGTCCTTCTCCATAGCATCAGTGTCAATGGAGCGAACATCAACAAAGAGATTCTTCTTGGCCTTGATCACATCAAAGTAGATGGCAAACTGAAAACGGTTCCAGAACGGGCGGTTGACCAAAGTGGGTTCTTGGTCCACCGCATAGGGGTTGCGGCAACGCTTCTCCCAAAACTCCTTGTTGGTCATCTCAGTCACAGTCTTCCCTTTTGGCTTGTTGGCGGATCTCTTCGATTGCTGAGGAGGTGGAGGAACACTTGCAGATGCGCTTGCTGGAGGCGGTTGGGTGCTCGAGGAACCACCGGCTGGCTCAGAGGTGCGGTAGCGTTTTGATGTTGCACGCCCGGGGTTGATACGGCGAGCTTGATGCTCAGAAGGGTCATCACCTGGAGCCAAACACAAGAACACGCAAAACAACCAGAAAGAACGAGCATAAGCCAACAAACACAACAAAAATAATCAAGGTAAAGTAGGAATTTGATGGAATTTGGCATGCAGCAGTAGTACCATGACATGCCCGCGGTAGTACCGCCCAAGCGGTAGTACCGCCCCAAAGAGAGCGGTAGTACCGCTCGAGGTCAAGTGGTAGTACCGCTCCAACGAGAGTGGTAGTACTGCTCGAGCCCAAGCGGTAGTACCACTCCAACGAGAGCGGTAGTACTGCTCAAGGCAGAGAAACAACAGTTTCCTACAACACGAGGCGGAGAAACAGCGGTTTCCTACTATCGTGGTTAGATCCGGCACTATCGGCCTGCCAAATTCAAAAATATTCCTACCAATCTCGAATCGAGATAGTCTAGTTGCCTTCTCCAACCAACTCAAGCCTAGATTTAGCCAAAAATCTAGAGATGCAACCACCATTGCCCCTAAGAAACAAGATCTGAAAACGAGACAAAAGGAAAGAAGGAACGGGGGCAATACCGGCATCCATGGCAAGAGAACGGGGTGGGGATCGACTCCACCAAAGGAAATGGAGAGGGACGCCCCGGAGACGGAGATCCGCCGGAGCCCTCCCGCGGCGAGTGGAGGCTGGAGAGAGGAAGAAGAAAGAGGGGGGCGAATGGGTATGGGGGAGAAGAAACCTCCCCCTGCCCTGATATAACCCCTGGTCCCGTCCCTCAGTGGTAGTACCATGCTGGGGGGCGGTAGTACCGCTTATGAGCGGTAGTACCGCGCACCACCAGCGGTAGTACTGCCCAGCACGCCACGGCAACCAAACAAACAAGGCTTTTGCTCGAAGGAAAGACACAAACGGCAAGAAAAGAGAGCACACAAGCAAATGACCAAGACACACCTCTTCAAAAGAGGGCGGTGGCCAAGGCCACCTATGTTTGAGTCAAGAGGTATGGCGCCGCGAAGATTTTAACCTTGGGCCCATGACCAAAACTCGTCTTTGAAACACAAGTACCATCAACAATGGCTAAAGTGAAAGACCTAATCAATTTATGCATAATGGGGGGAGGGAGAGTTCATTGAGAGAACAACACTCCCCCTATGTCCATGCCTACACCTAAACTAGACAACAAATTGAGCATGGTGGGGTGTGCAAGGGTTCAAGCCACATTGCTCGAATCAATGATATTTAGCACATGCCTTAACTCGCGAAATCTTGCTTCATCCAAGGGCTTCGTGAAAATATCTGCAAGCTTGTCATGAGTGTTGACATAGTTGAGCTTGATCTCTCCTAGCCTAATGTGATCTCGGATGAAGTGATACCGAATCTCAATATGCTTCATCTTGAAGTGTTGCACCAGGTTGAGAGAGATCTTGATGGCACTTTCATTGTTACACCAAAGAGGCACTTTGTCACAAGTGACACCGTAATCCTTTAAAGTTTGCCTCATCCATAGGAGTTGTGCACAACAACTACCGGCGGCAACATACTCCGCCTCAGTGGACGAGAGAGACACACAACTTTGCTTTTTGGAAGACCAACTTACCAAAGAGCAACCAAGGAATTGGCACCCTCCGGAAGTGGACTTCCTATCCACTTTGTCTCCCGCCCAATCGGAATCCGAGTACCCTACAAGTTTGAAGTTTGATCCTCTTGGGTACCATAAGCCAAAGTTTGGGGTATGAGCCAAATATCGAAAGATTCGTTTGACCGCCACATAGTGACTTTCCTTAGGTGCAGCTTGAAACCGTGCACAAATTCCCACACTCAACATGATGTCCGGTCTAGATGCACAAAGGTAAAGCAAGGATCCAATCATGGAACGATATACCTTTTGATCCACCACTTTACCATTGGGATCTAAGTCAAGTTGGCACTTGGTGGGCATTGGAGTGGAAGCCGGATTGACGTCACTTATCTTGAATCTCTTGAGCATGTCTTGAGTGTATTTGGATTGATTGATGAAGGTTCCTTCTCTTCTTTGCTTCACTTCGAACCCTAGAAAGAACTTCAACTCTCCCATGGAGGACATCTCGAACTTTGAGGTCATGAGAGCGGCAAATTCCTCATTGAAAGCTTTGTTAGGAGAACCAAAGATAATATCATCAATGTATAATTGGCACACAAACAACTCCCATTTGACCTTCTTAGTAAAAAGAGTGGGGTCGATTAGCCCAACTTCAAAACCACGGTCTTGTAACAACTCGGTAAGGTGGTCATACCACACAAGTGGGGCTTTTTTAAGGCCATAGAGTGCCTTATCGAGTTGATACACATGATCGGGAAAGTAGGGATCCTCGAACCCGGGGAGTTGCTTGACGTAAACCAACTCATTAATAGGACCATTAAGAAAAATCACTCTTCACATCCATTTGTTGTAACTTAAAGTTATGATGAGAAGCATATGCAATCAACATGCGAATGTATTCAAGACGAGCAACGGGAGCAAAGGTTTCATCGTAGTCGATACCCTCGACTTGGGAGTACCCTTGTGCTACCAAAGGAGCCTTGTTGCGAATGATAATCCCATGGGCATCTTGCTTGTTCTTAAATATCCACTTGGTTCCTATGACATTGTGATTCCCGGTCGGTCTTGGCACCAATCTCCACACTTTGTTGCGCTCGAAGTTGTTGAGTTCTTCATGCATGGCATTGATCCAATCCGGATCTTCTAGCGCTTCATAGACCTTGTGGGGTTCCACACAAGAGACAAACGCGTGATGCTCACAATAATTTGCTAATTGTCTACGAGTGCTTACCCCCTTTCTTAAGCTTCCAATCACATTCGTCATGAGATGATCCTTGGTGGAGAGCTTGGAAGCAACCTTGGCGGCACGACGCTCTAATTCCTCCTCGGGGGTGAGACGAGGAGTGGTCACTTGATCATCTTGAGCATCGTCTTGGGCTTGTTCTTGTTCTTGAACTTGTTCGGAGGAGAGAACTTGACCTTGGGCATCACTTGATGTGTCAACACCGTCTTGAGTGTGATCTTGCCCTTGGTCATGTTCTTGAGGATGAGGGCCTTCATGTTGTTCTTCAGAAGCGTGTGGGCCTTGGGTTGGTGATGGCTCCACTTGAGTGGAGCTTTGTCCTTCTCCTTCAGCCACAAGAGGTTCCTCAATGGGTAGGATAAAGCCAACACCCATTCTTCTTATGGCTTGGGGAGGAATTTCATCACCTACATCACAAGTGCCACTTTGCTCCACTTGGGAGCCGTTATTCTCATCAAACTCCACGTTACACATCTCCTCAATAAGTCTCGTGGATTTATTGAGGACACGGTAAGCATGAGAGTTTGTAGCATAGCCAACAAATATGCCCTCATAAGCTCTAGCCTCAAATTTAGACAACTGAACACCTTTCTTGAGAATGAAACACTTACACCCGAATACCCGGAAGTACTTGAGATTGGGCTTGTTACCGGTGAGTATCTCATATGGAGTCTTGTTCAAGCCCTTGCGGAGGTAGAACCGATTGGATGCATGACACACGGTGTTGATGGCTTCGGCCCAAAAGTTGTACGGAGACTTGAACTCCGCCATCATGGTCCTTGCCGCATCCATCAACATCCGGTTCTTCCTCTCCGCAACACCGTTTTGTTGAGGGGTGTAGGGTTTGGAATATTGATGCTTGATTCCCTCATCACTAAGAAATTCATCCAAGGTGTAGTTCTTGAACTCGGTGCCGTTGTCACTTCTTATTGTCAAGATCTTTGCATTGTGTTGACGTTGTGCTTCATTTTCAAAGTCAATGACGGTTTGTTGGGTCTCGCTCTTCCTCTTGAAGAAATACACCCACGTGTACCTTGAGTAGTCATCCACAATCACCAAGCAATACTTCCTACCTCCAAGACTATCGAAGGATGGAGGCCCAAAGAGATCCATGTGAAGGAGATCCAAAGGCCTCTTTGAATAAATGATAGTCGTGGGAGGGTGAGCCTTCTCATGTAGCTTTCCTTCGATACAGGCACTACAAGCACGATCTTTAGCAAAACTAACATTCGTTAGTCCACGGACATGGTCCCCCTTGAGGAGACTTTGCAAAGATCTCATATTGACATGGGCTAAACGGCGATGCCAAAGCCATCCCACATCAACCTTAGCCATTAGGCATGTCGCGGTCTTAGTGGGTCGCTCCGAAAAGTTAATCACATATAGACCGTTCTCGACATGCCCAACAAAAGCTACTTTAAGAGTCTTGCTCCACAAGAGGGCCACGGTATCGATATCAAAGAAAGTGGCAAAGCCCATGATTGCAAGTTGATGAACGGAAAGTAAATTGTATGCAAGGGACTCAACAAGCATGACCTTCTCGACCGTGAGATCATGAGAGATGACCACCTTGGCAAGTCCCAATACCTTAGAAGATGAGGCGTCACCCCACTCGACATTGGTGGGCATAGATGGAACCTTGTGCACGTCCACCACCAAGTCCTTGCTTCTGGTCATATAATTTGTAGCTCCGCTATCGAGCAACCATGATCCCCCACCGGAAGCAAACACCTACAAGAGATCAATGCTTGGTTTTAGGTACCCATTTTTAATGGGTCCTTTGATGTTAGTAACAAGGGTTTTTGGAACCCAAGTAGACCATTCAATGTATTCATGAGGAGAACCAACAAATTTGGCATAAACATGCCCATCACTAGCACGGCATAACACATAAGAAGGATTAAAATCGCCGGCTTTGTTGGGAGGGGTGACATTGCCCTTCTTGACATTGTTCTTCTTCTTCTCCCCAGAGGCACTCTCTCCCTCCTTCACAAAGGTTTGCATGAGAGGAGGAGGTCGTTTGGTCTTGTCATTCTTGTTCTTGGAGTCGGGCATGTACCCAACCCCTTCCTTGGCCACAACTCCCTTTTGGTTCATCAAGAGGTCGTTGAGGTTCTTCTTGCCTTGTATGCAAGTCGCAAGACCTCTCTCAAGTTGCCCCTTTAGCTTAGCGTTCTCCTCAGCGAGATGCACATGCTCACAACACGGGTTAGTAGCATTTGCATTATCAATTAACATCATACAAGGGAAAGTGGCTTTTTCCTTGGTTAGCTTTACTTGAAGTTGATCATGAGACTCTTTGAGGCTAGCATGAGCACCCTTCAAGACCTTTTGAGCCTTGTCAAGTAGATCAAACTCCTCTTTGAGTCTAGCAAGATCAACCTCAAGTTCAGCCTTCTCAGAGTTTAGCACATGAGAAACTATGAGGACATGATCATAATCTTTCTTTAACTTAGCATGATCAACGTTGTGTGATTCCTCAAGAGCCAAACGAAGACCACGCTCTTCCTCAAGAGCATTGGAAAGATCCGAAATCTCATCGGCATAGTCACGACTATGCCCTTCCATCTTAGTGATGGTGTCGTCGTGAGCCTCGATCACGTCATTGGCTTCACCAAGTTGTTCTAAGAGAGCAACAAAGTGCTTCTTGGATTTTCCCTTGAGTTTGCCCATAAAGGCCTCAAACTCATTAGCCTCCACATTAGCTCGCTCAAGTTCATTAATGCTATCCGTCAGAGAAGGATGATTAATGATGGTAGTTTTGATATTGGGGGTTACCTTGTTGGTGGCTTTATCCATGAGGCACTTGGCGGTGATGCTCTCATTGGGTGAGTCGAAGAGAGACACCCGTGAAGTCGTCGCAATGGCAATGGAGTCCATGGCAACCGACTCATCATCTTCATCATCGTCATCATCCTCATTGTACTCTTCTTGTACAACCAATGCCTTGGGAGGAGTCTTCTTGGTGAAGTTGTTCTTGTTGGGGAACGACTTGGCCTTGTCCTTTCAGATGAGCTTGCCACCATTGTCTTCCCTCTTCTCATACGGGCATTCCGCAACAAAATGACTCACGTTGCCGCAATTGTAGCAAGTCCTTACACGTTGCTTGCCCCTCGTGCCACTCGAGTTGTTTTTGCTAAAGTTTGGCCTTGAGTTTTTCTTGCTCCAAAATTGCCTTGATGCAAGTGCCATGTGTTCATGATATGCATACTTCGTATCTTCGGGGTTGCTCTCCTCTTCTTCCTCTTCTTCTTCTTCAACGGTGAGCTTGGCCTTCAATGCAAGGTTAGGCTTCTTTGCCCGTTGAGAACGGAGCACCGCATTGTCGGCGGTCTTGTCCAAAATGTTCATGGCCACAAACTCATCCAACACTTCGCTTGAGGTCAAAGTGTGGAAGTCCGGTCTTTGGCGAATGACGGAGGACATGGCCTTGTGGTAGGGCATCATTGCCTTGAGGAATTTGCGCTTGATCCAATTGTCATCCGTGTCCTTGCTCCCGTGATCTCGTAGTGAGACCGCGAGTTTGGTTACTCTCCGATAAAGCTCACGAGGTTATTCATCTTCTTTCATAGCAAACTCATCGGCCTCATCTTGCACCACTTCATAGTTGGAGCGTTGAATGCTTGCGCTTCCCTGGTAGAGAGAGACAACACAATGCCATGCATCTTTGGCCAAGGCGAAGGGACGAAGATGAGGTAGGTCTTCGGGTGGAATTGCATCTTGAATGATGAAGAGAGCATTCTCATTGAATTGATTATCCGCGGCTTCTCGAGGAGTGAAGTTGCTTGGATCATGCGGATAAAAACCTTCTTCAATGATTCTCCAAAGGTTAGTGTTCACATTATTTAAATGACATTTAAAGCGGTAAACCCAAGAATCAAAGTCCTCATTTTTCACAATCTTAGGGGGAGGACCGGCATGATTCAAATGAGTAGAAGGAACCGGTCCACCATAAACAAGTGGTGGTTTCACATGAGCAAAGATGCCGGTGCCATTTTTACCACTAGAAGATGGAGCCTTTTCACTACTAGCTTCCCCCTTGTCGGGGATAACATCCGTCACCTTGTTGGTGGGATCACCCACTTTCAACGGTGCGGTGGAAAGTTTAAGCCCCTCAAGAAATTTAGTAAACATGCTTTCAACCTCGGTCGTCATGGAGGTCTCCAATGTCTCTAAGGCCACATTGAATTCCTCACGAGAGACCGAGGTTCCCCCATCGCCCGTGGATGAGATCGGATTCACACCGGAGTGTTGCTCCACACCGTCTACGGTATCAACCATACTCTTTGGACGGTAAAGTCCTTACTAAAGAGACGAGGCTCTGATACCAATTGAAAGGATCGATATGGTTGACTAGAGGGGGGGGGGTGAATAGGCAACTACCAATTTTTAACTTTTCTTTATCAAATTAAACTTTGCATCAAAGTAGGTTGTCTAGATGTGCAACTAGGTGAGCAACCTATATGATGCAATACCAACAAGCAAACAAGCAAGCAAGAGAAGTAACACTAAAGAGCTTGCACAAGTAAAGGTAAGAGATAACCAAGAGTGGATCCAGTGGAGACGAGGATGTGTTACCGAAGTTCCTTCCCTTTAAAGGGAAGTACGTCTCCGTTGGAGAGGTGTGGAGGCACGATGCTCCCCAAGAAGCCACTAGGGCCACCGTATTCTCCTCACGCCCTCACACAATGCGAGATGCCGTGATTCCACTATTGGTGCCCTTGAAGGCGGCGACCGAACCTTTACAAACAAGGTTGGGGCAATCTCCACAACTTAATCGGAGGCTCCCAACAAAACCACGAAGCTTCACCACAAAGGACTATGGCTCCGTGGTGACCTCAACCGTCCAGGGTGCTCAAACACCCAAGAGTAACAAGATCCGCTAGGGATGAGTGGGGGAATCGAAAATCCCTTGGTGGAAGTGTAGATCGGGCCCTTCTCAACCACTCCCGAGCAAATCAACAAGTTTGATTGGCTAGAGAGAGAGAGATCGGGCGAAAATGGAGCTTGGAGCATTTAAGGGAGCTTGAGCAATAAATGGAGCTTGGGGAGGAAGAGGTAGGTCAAAGAGAAGAAGGGGACTCCCTTTTATAGTGGGGGCAACAATCCAACCGTTGCCCCCCACCAACCAGCCCCGCACATGGTGGTACTACCGCTAAGAGGGGGCGGTACTACCGCTAGGTCAGCGGTACTACCGCACCAGCCAGCGGCACTGCCGTGCAGAGGAGACTAGTAGGGAATAGGACCCAACACGGTACTACCGCGGTGGTAGGGGCGGTACTACCGCTCTTGAAATGGTACTACCGCCTCTACAACCGCAACTAGTGCCACAAAACCCGACACAAGAAAAAGACCCCTCGAGTCGAGGCGGTAGGAGCCAGACAGCCCAGCGGTACTGTGGTAGCAGGGTCACGGGCGGTACTACCGCTGTGGAGCGGTACTGCCGCTTGTGACCCTTCGGCCGTACTACCGCTGGTAGTGCGGTACTACTGCTAGGACACTGAAGAGAGAGAGAGAGAGAATCTCTCCAATGAGGCTGAGGACAAGGCGGTGGTGCCAGGCACCCCAGCGGTACTACTGCTGTAGAGACAAGGGCGGTACTACCGTTGTGGAGCGGTACTGCCGCTTGTGTCTCCTCAGTGGTACTACGGCTGGGTTGCGCGGTACTACCGCTGGGACCCAGACAGGATAAGGAAAAGTGGAGAGACCTCTTCAAAGGAATGGACAAGCTCAGAGGGTGAGAAGCTGATGTGTACGTGTTGATTCCACCCATGCAAAACCCCAGCGGACCCCCTCTTGATAGTACGGTGCCCTCTATGCAACTAGTCCACCGCGAGAGAAACGAAAGAGCTACATCGTCTTGAAGGACACTCCAAAGGGAAGGGAACATCTCGTGCGAGGGGTGAATCTGTGAACTATTCAAAGCACATGATTAGTCCACAACATGTTGTCATCAATCACCAAAACTACCTTGAGGGAGATATGCCGTAACAGCAGTCTGGACATGCACTTTAGGGCATGCTTACCCAAGGAAAGGAACCCTTAACGGAACTATTCTCCCTGGAAGATGTTTCTTACTACCCATGTAATATAACATAACTAGTTGGGCACTTGTCTGATAAAGCACTGATGACCCCTACGCCTGGTCTCCACGCATACCCTGGTTCTTATATAACCGAGCGGGTATTCGGATACACTCCAGACTATTGGGCCCGGAGGTTGGAGCGAAAAGGTCCGCAACGACAAATGATCTACAATCCGGCTAGAAGGCATTATACATGTCACTTTAATTACATAGTCATGCAGACTGACTAAATTCCTCTTCTATACCATCCAACAGGCGGTCTAGCTTACAATCCTGTTGAGAATACTTTGCGGCTAACTCTACTTGCCCATAAACCAAGCTAATGGGGATCTCTTTCCCGTCGGGCCCCACAGGTCCGACCTCAGCCATGTGATTTGGGTCTGCCTTGGTATACCGCGTCTTCACCATGGCCCAGGCTTCTCTTGCACCCTGTCGGCAGGCTGATATCTTCCATAATCGGAAGCACCGCCGTGCTCCCTTGAGCTTCTCCGCAAGCTCGGCAACGCCCTCTAGCAGGGAGACGGACGGCCACAAGGCCTGGGCAACACCCTGCATCACCTGCCGAACTTGTTCGTGCAGATGTGACAGCTCGGACAGAAGATCACCCGCAGACCCGGGCATTTCCTCCGCGGGATGACCCGTCAGCATACCTACAGACATAACGTTGTTAGTCGGCTTCTTCGCCGAACTCCTTTAAAAGGATTCGTTCAAGCACTTACTAAAAATGTCGCGTCAAAGCCGCTTATTCTCCTTCTCGGAGTCTGCAAGCTGGCCCTGAACGTCTTTTAGTTCCACGTTCAGCTTAATATTGGCGTCTTGGAGATTGTTTTTCTCCCGCCTAACCTCAGTCAGCACGCGTTTGCCAGCCTCTAGCTGTCGCATAGCATGTTGGTCCTCCGGATACTCTCCGGATTCATCTGCAACATCTGTTGTTAGATCGGCAGCCATGCCGCACGTTATATGGTAACCATCATTCTTTAAAGTAAATGTTACCAGCAGGTGACTTTTTCGGTTCCTGCAAGGCGTCCACAGCAGCCCGTAGTTGGGTCTTGCATTCCTCTAGCTCCTGTGACAGCCTAGTATTCTTCTCTGTAAGAACCTGCACAATAAAGATTATCCTTAAATCAGTTCTGCTAACTGTTTCAAGTCTCAGGGGCTACTGATACATATAAATCGTCAGATTTATTCACCCGTACATCCTTTACATACTGATCCGTGGCTCTGGCTAGACCAGCTTGAGCAGCACGGAGGTACACCTCTCCAAAATTGAAGGCGTCAAACGCCTCTGGTGAGAAACAAGCGTCACGGAGTACGGCCCGGCGGCGCCTATGATTCATGGCGCTTTCCACTTCTGAGTTTGTAGCGGATAATCTATCCGCATCCTCTGTAGGGGCATTATCCGGCGCTTGCCCCATATCGGCTTCTGCCTCCATGTCCGGTCCTGGCACCCGACTGGTAGAAGCGTGATTGGCAACATCGCCGGACATATTTCGGCGAGCGTTTTTTCTGTTAAAGAAACGCGGGTGTCGGTGTCAAAACCAGCGGATCTCGGGTAGGGGGTCCCGAACTGTGCGTCTAGGCCGAATGGTAACAGGAGACAAGGGACACAATGTTTTACCCAGGTTCGGGCCCTCTTGATGGAGGTAAAACTCTACGTCCTGCTTGATTAATATTGATGATATGGGTAGTACAAGAGTAGATCTACCACGAGATCAAGGAGGCTAAACCCTAGAAGCTAGCCTATGGTATGATTGTTGTATGATGAAGTTGTCCTACGGACTAAACCCCTCCGGTTTATATAGACACCGGAGAGGGTTAGGGTTACACAAAGTCGGTTACAATGGTAGGAGATCTTGAATATCCGCGTCGCCAAGCTTGCCTTCCACGCCAAGGAAAGTCCCATCCGGACACGGGGCGAAGTCTTCAATCTTGTATCTTCATAGTCCTGGAGTCCGGCTGAAGGTATAGTCCGGCTACCCGGACACCCCCTAATCTAGGACTCCCTCAGTAGCCCCCGAACCAGGCTTCAATGACGACGAGTCTGGCACGCAGATTGTCTTCGGCATTGCAAGGCGGGTTCTCCTCCAAATTCCGTGTACCTGCTGAATAATGTCCGATTTTCGTAATGTAGCGCACCTTGGCTTCCATGCCCAATAATGGTCGTCTTCCACGTGTCAAACAAATGTGAAAAGTCGGGGTGTTTTTACATTCACACCCCCGGCTGCATAAACGAGCCACCTATTTAATGGGATGGGGATTCAGATCCAAACCACACCTTCTCTTCTCCGCGAGTAATCATCAGAGCGCCTGCAACAAAGGTTCATTCCAACATGGCCAGCCGTCGCAGCTCCTCCTCTCGCCCTTCCAGTCCTAAACCTGGAGACCGGGAGAGGTGCTCCATCCCGCACAGCGAGCTAGTGTCGCTTCAGGCCAAGGGATTTCTCCCTCAGGCCTATATGGTCCCGGTCCGAGCCGGACTCGCCACCTATAATGGCGGAGAGCAAGCGGATAGCACCCCCTATCCCTCCAAAGGAGAGCGGGTGTGCCTCGTCCCTTATCTAGTAAGAGGACTTGGATTTCCAATCCATCCATTTCTCCATGGGCTCCTGGAGTTCTACGGCCTCCAGCTACACGATCTCACGCCCGCCTCTATATTGCATATTGCGGGCTTCGTCGCTCTTTGCGAGCTATTCTTGGGTGTTGAGGCTCATTTCGCGCTGTGGAAGAGATTATTCTGTCTGGTGCCCCGCTCTCAAGAGGGGTCTATATATCAAGTGGGCGGAGCCGAAGTGTGGTGTATCGCCGGGACCGGATATCTATCCGGAACCCCAAAGAAGGCGTCCGAGGACTGGCCTTCGGAATGGTTTTATATAGATGATGTCCCGCTACCGGACCCTATCCGGGTCGGTCTCCCCGAATTCAACAGTGCTCCCTTAAAGAAACGCCTAAGCTGGCGTCCGCGGAGCTCTTAGAGAGAAAGCGACAGGGACGTCCTTCACCTGATGGGCCGGATAAGACTATTGGCTCATTCCGGACTAACCATGATTGGAGTCATGGCCGCATGCATTATGCGGGGGGTGCAGCCGCTTCAATATAGAGGCCACCCCATGTGGGATTTTAACGGGAAGGATGACGCCACCCGTTACGATCGTAAGGGGCCAGCCTCAGCTGCCGCTCTAGTAAAGATCTTATCCTCTTTGTACAAGGGAGAAGAGGAGGAATTCCTCCGCGTCAACCCGCAGGGCGAATTTAGTATGTACAACCCCCCGAGTTGGGTAAGTGAACAATTGTGCCTGCCCATCCGCTTTATATTCCCATGATTAAATATGTAGTCCAACGATTTCAACGCAGGAACTGCGTCAGGAAGTAAAGGATATAAACATCCGTCCCCCACAACCCGAGGATCCAGAACGGTCCCTCGATCCGGACTCTGAAGAGGATCCGGATATATCGGTGGAGTTGATTGACGGGGTGTTTCATCAGTTAAGCAAGGACAATACCTTGGTGGCCATTACGGCTGATTACCCAGGGTTAATCCCGGCCTCCCAGGTAACAGAGAGCGGAGTCTCATCCCTTTGAGAACGAATCCATTCTCACGCATTTCAGTTTTCCTGACAACGACCGTGTTTTGCAGGGGAGGTTTCCAAGGCGGGAGGCCGAACCTGCGGCGGCTAGCCAACGAGGGGCCGCAGGGCCCCATGGGGCAAAAAGGAATGCAGTCCGGACTGGGACGCCGGCGCAAAGGTATAGTGCATCCTCTTTTTCCCTGGTGTTATTTCTTCAGGGCATATTAAAGTTCGTGCTATCTTCAGGACGAAGAGACCTCGCCGGACTACATCCGGAGAGGTTGCCAACCGCGCCTCCACCAGCCAGGCTCCAACGCCTGGCCCGGAAGCGGGAGCGAACACGAGGCGCGCACCGGACGCTCCTCCGACAGAGGATGCGGACAGGCTGTCTGCCACCAATTCCAAGGTGGAGAGTGCCATGAACCACAGGCGTCGCCGGACAGTTCTTCACGATGCTTGTTTCTCCCGGGAGGCATTAGATGCCTTCAATTCGGGAGATGCGTACCTCCGTGCCGCTCAAAATTGTTTAACCAGAGCCACGGAGCAATATGTAAAAGACATACGGGTAAGAAAATTTTGGTAAATATATATGTATATACCAGTAGCCCCCGAGACTTGAAACAGTTAGAGTAACTGGTTTAAGGATCATTTGTTATGCAGGTTCTTACAGAGAAGAATACTGTACTGTCCCAGGAGCTGAAAGAGTGCAAAGCCCAACTGGAGGCCGCACTAGCCGCGGCAGGGGAGCCTAAAGAGACCCCCTCTAGTAAGATACACTTCGAAAGATTAATATCTTGCGAAGTGCGGCGTGGGTATGAATCTGGCAAATCATATTGCAGATGGCGCCGGACTGGATCTGGAGAGGCAACAACTCTTACGCCGGCTAAAGGCCGGTGAGAGTATGGTGACAAGGGTGAGGCGAGAGAAGAATGATCTTCAGGATGCCAACACCAAGCTGGACATTGAACTTAAAGATGTTCGTGGCCAGCTGTTGGACTCCACTAAGGAGAATCAGCGGCTTCGACACGGCATATTTAGTAAGTGCTTAAGCGAATCTTTAAAAAAAAGAGTTCGGCGAGGAAGTCGACTAACAGAGTAATGTCTGTAGGTATGCTAACGGGTCGTCCTGCGGAGGAGATGCCCGGTTCTATGGGTGACCTTCTTCCCGAGCTCTCGCAACTGCACGAGCGAGTTCGGCAGGCGATGCGAGGCGTTGCCCAAGCCTTATGGCCTTCCCACTCCATGCCCGAGGGTCTTGGAGAGCTTTCGGAGAAGCTTAAGGGAGCTCGGCGGCGCTTCCATTTGTGGAAGATATCGACTTGCCGACAAGGCGCTAGGGAGGCCTGGGCCATGGTGAAGACGCGGTACACGAAGTCTGACCCGAACCACATGGCCGAGGTCGGACCTGTGGGGCCAGACGGGAAGGAGATCCCTGTTAGCTTAGTTTATGGTCAAGTAGAATTGGCCGCAAAGTATTCCCAGCAGGACTGTAAGTTAGATCGTTTGTCGTTGCCGACCTTTTCGCTTCCACCTCAGGACCTGACGGTCCGGAGTGTGTCCGAATACCCTACAAGTTATGTAAGAACCGGGGTATGCATGGAGACCAGGCGTAGGGGTCATTAGTGCTTTATCAGACAAGTGCCCAACTAGTTATGTTATATTACATGGTTAGTAAGAAACATCTTCCAGAGAGAATAGTTCTGTTAGGGGTTCCTTTCTCTGGGAGGCATGCCCTAAAGTGCATGTCCGGACTGCAAACGCAGGAAAATCATCTGGGGGCATATATATAAATAAGTAAAAAAGGTCATCTTTTAGTTCACCGACCGAATATTCCCTTAAGAACGCTAGCTTTCGGCTTCACCCAGTCTGAGGTACACATCCGGCTGATCCGGCAGTAACAATCACAGAGGTGCTCCCTTTACCACCTAGCCGAACAATCGGGAACGTAGGGGTAAGCACAGGAGCCAGGCAACCCAGCTTGGCCAAAACTTAAGTCATATCGATGCATATAATGGTGAAGAAAAGGTACATGCGGAAGTTTGACACATGTGGTGGGCGTGAAGCCCGTATAAATAAGATTCTGTTAAAGAAGCCCCCAGGTTTAATGAGCGCGAGTAGCACTTCACTTGAGGAGCCTTTAAGGTCTATAAAAGAGAAGAGGGGAAGGAGAGAAATGTAAGACAGAAAATGTAAAAAATGGACAGAGGAAGGAGACAAACACAGAGTCCGGCGCTAGGCATAGAATCTTCGGAGACGGGCTACGTTCCATGGGTTCGGCTCGAGTCAGTTATCCGACACATCTCGCAGGCGGTATGCTCCACCAGTCAGGACTTGGTCAATTATAAAGGGACCTTCCCACTTGGGCTTCAGCTTGTCCTTTTTCTTGTCCGGCAGGCATAGAACTAATTTGCCAATGTTGTAGCTTTTGGCCCGCACTTCTCTGCTTTGATATCTTCGTGCCTGCTGTTGATAGAATGCGGAACAGGCTTTTGCCACGTCGCACTCCTCCTCTAAGGCGTCCAAACTGTCCTGCCGATCGAGCTCGGCCTCCCTTTCTTTGTACATGCGCACTCGAGGTGAGTCATGAATTATGTCGCAGGGCAAGACTGCCTCTGCGTCGTACACCATAAAAAATGGTATGTATCCGGTGGTGCGGTTCGGCGTGGTCCGCAGCCCCCAGAGTACGGAGTCGAGCTCCTCTACCTAGAGCGTGTTAGATTCCTTGAGGGACCGCACTAATCTGGGTTTGATGCCACTCATGATGAGACCATTTGCACGTTCGACCTGACCGTTAGTTTGTGGGTGATAGACGGAAGCATAACCGAGCTTGATGCCCATGTTTTTGCACTAGAGTTTCACCTCACTGGCCGTAAAGTTCGTGCCGTTATCGGTGATGATGCTGTGGGGGACGCCATAATGGTGTACGACCCCGGATATAAAGTCTATCACAGGTCCGTATTCGGCCGTCTTAACAGGCTTGGCTTCTATCCATTTGGTGAACTTATCCACCATGACCAGTAAGTATTTTTTCTTGTGGGTTCCGCCTTTAAGGGGTCCCACCATGTCAAGCCCCCAGACCACGAAAGGCCAAGTGATGGGGATAGTTTGGAGGGCGGTGGGTGGCATATGGCTTTGGTTTGCAAAAAGCTGGCAACCAACGCATTTATGGACCAAGTCCTGAGCGTCCGCCCGGGCCGTCGGCCAATAAAAGCCTGTACGGAAAGCCTTGCTTACAAGGGACCGGGCTGCGGCGTGATGGCCACCGAGTCCGGCATGAATTTCAGCCAGCAGGTTCCGCCCTTCCTCTTAGGAGATGCACCTTTGAAGGACTCCGGTAGTGCTTTTCTTGTAAAGTTCTCCCTCATGGACTTTATAGGCTTTAGATCCCCGCACTATACAGCGTGCCTCGTTTTGGTCCTCTGGGAGTTCCTGCCTAGTAAGGTAGGCTAGGAATGGTTCTGTCCATGGGGCGATAACGGCCATTAGTACGTGGGCTGAGGTTGGTATTTCATTGGCAGAGCCTCCGATTATGTCATATTGTTCGGCGTCGGACAGTGCAGTTGAGTCCGGACTAATATTGCCATGTTCCCCTTCCCATACTATGGATGGCTTGAACAGCCTTTCCAGGAAGATGTTGGGGGGACCGCATCGCGTTTTGCGCCGATGCGTGCTAGGACGTCTGCCGCCTGATTGTTTTCTCGGGCTATATGGTGAAATTCGAGCCCTTCAAACCGAGCTGACATTTTGAGGACAACATTGCGGTAAGCTGCCATTTTTGGATCCTTGGCATCAAAGTCTCCATTTATTTGGGATATCGCGAGGTTCGAATCCCCGCGCACCTCTAGGCGTTGAATACCCATGGATACTGCCATCTGGAGACCATGTAAAAGGGCCTCATATTCGGCTGCATTGTTGGAGTCCGTGTACATAATCTGGAGTACATATTGAACTGTGTCTCCTGTGGGGGACGTCAAAACGATGTCGGCCCCTAGTCCGGCCAACATTTTGGAACCATCGAAGTGCATGATCCAGTTTGAATATGTGCCGTACTCTTTAGGGAGTTCGGCCTCCGTCCATTCTGCGACGAAGTCGGCCAAAACTTGCGACTTGATAGCTCGCCGTGGCCTATAAGTTATGTCGAACGCGAGGAGCTCGATGGCCCATTTTGCAATCCGGCCATTGCGTCACGGTTGTTTATAATATCATTGAGTGGTACTTCCGATGCTACTGTGATTGAACACTCTTGAAAGTAGTGTCGTAGCTTCCGGGATGCCATGAATACCGCATATGCAATCTTTTGATAATGTGGGTACCGTGATTTGCATGGGGTGAGGACAGTGGACACATAGTAAACCGGCTTTTGAAGGGGGAATTTGTGTCTGTCCGTTTCCCGCTCGACGACAAGTACTGCGCTGACAACTTGATGGGTTGCTGCAATGTAGCATTGGTTCGCCGATGTTTGGCGCGGCCAGGACGGGGTTTGTTGGCAATATGGCTTTTATTTCCTCGAGTCCGGCCATGGCGGCGTCCGTCCACTCGAAGTGTTCGGTGCGCCGAAGGAGGCGATAGAGGGGTAGCGCCTTTTCTCCCAACCGGGAGATAAAGCGGCTTAGAGCCACCACGCATCCGGTTAATTTTTGTATTTGTTTGAGGTCCTTTGGGATATCCAATTGTGACAAACTCGGATCTTGGCTGGATTTGCTTCGATTCCCCTACCGGATACAATGAAGCCCAAGAGCTTTCCGGCTGGAACGTCGAAAACGCATTTTTCCGGATTTAGCTTGATGTCATATGCTCGGAGGTTGTCAAATGTAAGCCTCAAGTCGTCTACTAGAGATTCGACATGTCTTGTTTTTACGACCACATCATCCACGTATGCCTCTACTGTTTTGCCGATCTAGTTTGCCAGACATGTCTGCATCATGCGCTGATATGTTGCGTCGGCGTTTTTGAGCCTGAAAGGCATTGTGTTGAAGCAGAATGGGCCGTATGGGGTGATGAATGCCGTTGCGGCTTGGTCTGACTCGGCCATCTTGATTTGATGGTAACCGGAGTATGCGTCGAGGAAGCACAATGAATCGTGTCCTGCAGTGGCGTCGATAATTTGATCGATGCGGGGGAGGGGGAAGGGATCCTTTGGGCAGGCCTTGTTGAGGTCTTTGAAGTCAACGCACAGGCGCCAGGATTTGTCCTTCTTTGGTACCATCACCAAATTTGCTAGCCAGTCCGGATGTTTTATATCTCTGATGAATCCGGCCTCCAATAGTTTGGCTAGCTCCTCTCCCATTGACTGTCTCTTGGGTTTAGAGAAACGCCGAAGGGCTTGTTTGACAGGTTTGAATCCTTTTAGGATATTTAAGCTGTGTTCGGCCAGCCTGCGTGGGATTCCTGGCATGTCCGAAGGGTGCCATGCAAAAATGTCCCAGTTCTCCTGTAGGAATTCTCGCAGTGCGGCGTCTACATCGGGGTTTAATTGTGCCCCGATGGAAGCTGTTTTATTGGGGTCCGTTGGATGGACCTGGAATTTGACTATTTCATCCGCTGGTTTAAAGGAGGTGGACTTGGATCTTTTGTCGAGTATCACATTGTCCCTGTTTACTGTGGAGCGCAGCGTAGTCAGTTCCTCAGCCGCTAGGGCTTCGGACAGTGCCTCAAGGGCCAGTGCGGCTGTCTTGTTTTCGGCGCGGAGTGCTATGTCCGGATCACTAGCGAGAGTGATGATTCCGTTCGGCCCGGGCATCTTGAGCTTCATGTACCCGTAATGGGGTATTGCTTGGAAGATTGTAAACGCTTCCCGCCCCAGCAGAGCGTGGTATCCGCTGCTGAACGGGGCCACTTGGAATGTGACCTCTTCGGACCTATAATTATCCGGCGTGCCGAACACCACATCTAGTGTGATTTTCCTGTACAGCGTGCTTCCCGACTGGGGATTATTCCTCTGAAGGTTGTGCTGCTTCGCTCAATGCGGTTCTAGTCTATTTCCATTTTTTGAAGGGTTTCCTCATAAATGAGGTTCAATCCGCTGCCTCCATCCATGAGTACCTTTGTGAGGCGAAAGCCGTCCACTATAGGACTGAGTACCAATGCGGCTGGTGCTCGAGCTGTTCGGAATTTAGGTTCATCGCTGGCATTAAAGGTAATAGCCGTGTCACTCCATGGGTTTATTGTTGCTACTTGATAGACTTCGGCGAAGCTGCGGAGTGTTCTTTTTCGCATTTTATTTGATGCGAAAGTCTCGAAGACTATTAAGACTGTACTGGAGTCCCTGAGGTGGCTTTCTGCGGCCTCCGGAAGTAGGAGATCTTCGCCCCTTTTGGCCACCTGCCGGAGTATCCAACATGCTCTAAGGCTATGAGTTGGTGTGGCGTCCTCTGTACTATGAATTTTACAGGGTCCATTAAGCCATCCCTCCAGTACGGTTCCATGCCCTGTAGAGGGTTTTGGTTTTTTGGTTTTTAACCCGGGTGTCTTATGATGATGCACCCTTTTATTTCGGACTAGGTTTCTATTCAGGGCTGGATTGTCCCAAAATTTAGTTTCGGTTTTCCGGGCGCTTTCCATCGCATAGTACTTTTGTACTATGGACGCCAAGTCAGCGAAGCGTGTGAGATCACGTCAACCTGTGGCGTTGAGTATTCCCTTGTCCGTGCAATTATTGCAGAAGATTGAGATTGCATTTTCCTCGCGACAGTCCTTTATCCTGTTCATAACTAGGAGGAACCTTGCCCAGTAATGATGTGCTGTTTCTTCGGGCTTTTGCCTGATTTGGGATAGATTGCTTATGTTCGGGCGGGTGGGTGGAATTAAATCCGGAACTTCACCCAATCTAAGACTCAGAGGCCAAGGAGTTTCCGAACTCTGAGGTTTGGATTCTTGGATGTTGTCCAGTGAATCTAGCCCGTTGCCTGATTCTAAGTTCAGGTCTTGAGTTACATCCTCCCCTCCACGGGTATCCAGCTTGGAGGGATCTGGAATCCGGACGTAGCTAGTCCTTAAGATAGATGAAGAGTCGCCGCACTGTGCCTCTACTACGGCAACGTGATGGGTGACTTGGGGAGAATTAATTTCTCTTAGATCAGGTTTAAGCCCAACCTAGTCATAATCCGTAGTGACCCCCAAGGCGGCGATGCGATCCAAGAGCTCGTTTACGAAAGAGAGCTCCATTGGATCTAACTGCTCGACGAGTTCCGAGCTGACGTGAAGCTTGCTTTTGATGACCCGAGAGGTCACAGTCGGCGCAACGGCCGAACAGGCGGTCATGAGAAAACCGCCTAGCCGGAGAGTTTGGCCGACAGCCAAGGCTCCCTTAGTAACGGCGCCGTCTTTAAAGACGGGAAGAGGCATCCTTCCTGATTGCCACGACACAGAGGAACTCTCAATGAAAGCACCAATGTCGGTGTCAAAACCGGCGGATCTCGGGTAGGGGGTCCCGAACTGTGCGTCTAGGCCGGATGGTAACAGGAGACAAGGGACACAATGTTTTACCCAGGTTCGGGCCCTCTTGATGGAGGTAAAACCCTACGTCCTGCTTGATTAATATTGATGATATGGGTAGTACAAGAGTAGATCTACCACGAGATCAAGGAGGCTAAACCCTAGAAGCTAGCCTATGGTATGATTGTTGTATGATGAAGTTGTCCTACGGACTAAACCCCTCCGGTTTATATAGACACCGGAGAGGGTTAGGGTTACACAAAGTCGGTTACAATGGTAGGAGATCTTGAATATCCGCGTCGCCAAGCTTGCCTTCCACGCCAAGGAAAGTCCCATCCGGACACGGGGCGAAGTCTTCAATCTTGTATCTTCATAGTCCTGGAGTCCGACTGAAGGTATAGTCCGGCTACCCGGACACCCCCTAATCCAGGACTCCCTCAGCGGGCGTCATTACATTTCGAGAAAGACGACAACCATGGGGCGGGGTTTTTCTTATACCTTTGCACCGGCGTCTCCGTCCTGACCGCCTTCCTTTTTGGCCTACCCGGCCTCGGTGCCTCTTGTTGGCGAGCTACTGCGGGTTCGGCAGGGCGTCCCGAATGCCTTCTGTAAAAGATACCATGTGTATATGGTGGGTGAAGTGCCTAAAAGATAACCCTAGTTTTGGAGTTGGGATTTTTGGTTTTTCTTACTTGCGATGCAGGGAGCAGTCCGGGATAGTCGGCCGTAATGGCCACCATGGCATCGTCGCAGCTTAACTGATAGAACTGCCGGTCTATCAACTCCACGGATATAACCAAATCTTCCTCAAGTCCGGAGTCGAGGGCCCGGTCAGGGTCCTCTGGTTGTGGAGAAGGGCTACTGATCTCCTTTATGGCTTTTCGCAGTTCCTGCTGCAAAGTGGCAAGGTGAATACTTACGACAAAGAAGGCGGGAAAAATGGGAGCAGGGAGATATAACTTACCCGGCTTGGAGGATTGTACATGGAGAATCCATCCTGTGGCTTGATGCGGGTGAACTCCTCTTCCTCACCTTTGAACAGTTCGGACAGAAATTTCGCTAGAGCGGCAGCATTGTCCGGGCCCTTACGCCCGCAGCGGGTGGCGTCATCCGCCCCGTTATAACACCATAAGGGGTGCCCACGATATTGAAGTGGCTGCACTCCCCGCGTTATGCATATCGACATAACTTCGATTATTGTCAATCCTGATTGAGCCAGTGCTTTGATCCGATTCATCAGATAGAGGACTTCTCCGTTGTCTTCTGCCTGGGGGCTCCGTGGGCGCCAACTTCGGCGCTTCTTCATAGGAGCATTGTTGAACTCAGAAAGACCCCGCCGAACAGGGTCCGGAAGGGGAACGTCCTCCATATAAAACCATTCTTAAGGCCAGTCTTCGGATGACTTCTTCGGGGTACCAGACAGGTATCCGGCGATGCGCCATATTTCGGCTCCACCCACTTGATAAAGTGATCTCCTCTGTATGCGATGGACGAGGCAAAATAGCCTTTTCCACAGTGCTACGTCTTGAGCTTGCGTTGGTTTTCCCCGAAGAGGAAGGGATGATGTAGCAGAGTAGCGTAAGTATTTCCCTCAGTTTTTGAGAACCAAGGTATCAATCCAGTAGGAGGCCACGCTCAAGTCCCTCGTACCTGCACAAAACGATAACTACTCGCAACCAACGCGATTAGGGGTTGTCAATCCCTTCAAGGTCACTTACGAGAGTGAGATCTGATAGATATAATATTTTTGGTATTTTTGGTATAAAGATGCAAAGTAAAAAGTAAAAGCAAGATTTAAAGTGATGGAGATTGATATGATGAGAATAGACCCGCGGGCCATAGGTTTCACTAGTGGCTTCTCTCAAGAGCATAAGTATTCTACGGTGGGTGAACAAATTACTGTTGAGCAATTGACAGAATTGAGCATAGTTATGAGAATATCTAGCCATGATCATGTATATAGGCATCACGTCCATGACAAGTAGACCGAAACGATTCTGCATCTACTACTATTACTCCACTCATCGACCCTATCCAGCATGCATCTAGAGTATTAAGTTAAAAACAGAGTAACGCTTTAAGCAAGATGACATGATGTAGAGAGATAAATTCATGCAATATGAAATAAACCCCATCTTGTTATCCTCGATGGCAACGATGCAATATGTTCCTTGCTACCCCTTCTGTCACTGGGTAAGGACACCACAAGATCGAACCCAAAGCTAAGCACTTCTCCCATGGCAAGAACTACCAATCTAGTTGGCCAAACCAAACGGATAATTCGAAGAGACTTGCAAAGATAACCAATCATATGTAAAAGAATTCAGAGAATATTCAAATATTATTCATAGATAGACTTGATCATAAACCCACAATTCATCGGTCTCAACAAACACACCGCAAAAAGAAGATTACATCGAATAGATCTCCACAAGAGAGGGGGGGAACTTTATATTGAGATCCAAAAAGAGAGGAGAAGCCATCTAGCTACTAACTATGGACCCGAAGGTCTGAGGTAAACTACTCACACTTTATCGGAGAGGCTATGATGATGTAGAAGCCCTTCGTGATGAAGGCCCTCTTCCGGCGGAGCTCCGGAACAGGCCCCAAGATGGGATCTCGTAGATACAGAAAGTTGCGGCGGTGGAATTAGGTTTTTGGCTCCTGGTCTGATTGTTTGGGGGTACGTATGTATATATAGGAGGAAGGAGTACGTCGGTGGAGCACCGAGGGGACCACGAGGCAGGGGGGCGTGCCCTGGGGGGCGCTCCCCACCCTCGTGACCTCCTCTTTGACTCCTTGGAGTAGGGTTCAAGTCTCCTGGATCACGTTCGGTGAGAAAATCACGTTCCCGAATATTTTATTCTGTTTGGACTCCGTTTGATATTATGTTTCTCCGAAACACTAAAATAGGCAAAAAACAGCAATTCTGGGCTGGGCCTCCGGTTAATAGGTTAGTCCCAAAAATAATATAAAAGTGGAAAATAAAGCCCAATATAGTCCAAAGCAGTAGATAATATAGCATGGAGCAATCAAAAATTATAGATACGTTGGAGACGTATCAGGCATCCCCAAGCTTAATTCATGCTCGTCCTCGAGTAGGTAAATGATAAAAGGAGAATTTTTGATGCGGAGTGCTACTTGGCATAATTTCAATGCAAATCTTCTTAATTGTGATATGAATATTCAGATTCGAAAGATTCAAGACAAAAGTTTATATTGACATAAAAATAATAATACTTCAAGCATACTAACAAAGCAATTATGTCTTCTCAAAATAACACGGCCAAAGAAAGTTATCCCTACAAAATCATATAGTCTGGCTATGCTCTATCTTCACCACACAAAGTATTTAAATCATGCACAACCCCGATGACAAGCCAAGCAATTATTTCATACTCTAACTTTTTCAAAACTTTTTCAATCTTCACGCAATACATGAGCATGAGCCATGGATATAGCACTATAGGTGGAATACAATGGTGGTTGTGGAGAAGACAAAAAGGAGGGGAAGATAGTCTCACATCAATTATGCGTATCAACGGGCTATGGAGATGCCCATCAATAGATATCAATGTGAGTGAGCAGGGATTGCCATGCAACAGATGCACTAGAGCTATAAATGTATGAAAGCTCAACAAAAGAAACTAGTGGGTGTGCATCCAACTTGCTTGCTCACGGAGACCTGGGGCACTTGAGGAGGCCCATCATTGGAATATACAAGCCAAGTTCCATAATGTAAAATTCCCACTAGTATATGAAAGTGATAACATGAGAGACTCTCTACTATGAAGATCATAGTGCTACTTTGAAGCACAAGTGTGGTAAAAGGATAGTAGCATTGCCCCTTTTTATTTATTTTCTCTTTTTTTGGGGCCTTTTTTTCTTTGGCCTTTCTCTTTTTTGGGGACAATGCTCTATTAAATGATGATCATCACACTTTTATTTATTTACAACTCAATGATTACAACTCAATTCTAAAACAAAGTATGACTCTATATGGATGCCTCCGGCGGTGTACCGGGATATGCAATGAATCAAGAGTGACAAGTATGAAGAAATTATGAACGGTGGCTTTGCCACAAATACTATGTCAACTACATGATCATGCTAAGCAATATGACAATGATGAATGTGTCATGATGAACTAGATGGTGGAAAGTTGCATGGCAATATATCTCAGAATGACTATGGAAATGCCATAATAGGTAGGTATGGTGGCTGTTTTGAGGAAGGTATATGGTAGGTGTATGATACCGGTGAAAGGTGCGCGGTATTAGAGAGGCTAGCAAAGGTGGAAGGGTGAGAGTGCGTATGATCCATGGACTCAACATTGGTCACAAAGAACTCATATACTTATTGCAAAAATCTAGAATTTATCAAAGCAAAGTATTACGCGCATGCTCCTAGGGGGATAGATTGGTAGGAAAAGACCATCGCTCGTCCCCGACCGCCACACATAAGGAAGACAATCAATAAATAAATCATGCTCCGACTTCATCACATAACGGTTCACCATACGTGCATGCTATGGGAATCACAAACTTTAACACAAGTATTCTTTAAATTCACAACTACTCAACTAGCATAACTTTAATATTATCACCTCCATATCTCAAAACAATTATCATGCTTCAATCTTATCTTAGTATTCAACACACTCAAAAGAAAGTTTCACAAATCTTGAATACCAAGCATATTATTATTAAGCAAATTACCATGCTATTAAGAGACTCTCAAAATAATTTAAGTGAAGCATGAGAGATCAATAGTTTCTTTAATACAAATCCACCACCGTGCTCTAAAAGATCTAAGTGAAGCACATAGAGCAAAATTGTAACGCTCAAAAGATATAAGTGAAGCACATAGAGCAAAACTACATAGCTCAAAAGATATAAGTGAAGCACATAGAGCAAAACTACATAGCTCAAAAGATATAAGTGAAGCACATAGAGCAAAAATACATAGCTTAAAAGATATAAGTGAAGCACATAGAGCAAAACTACTTAGCTCAAAAGATATAAGTGAAGCACATAGAGTATTCTATCAAATTTTAATTCATGTATGGCTCTCTCAAAAGGTGTGTACAGCAAGGATGATTGTGGCATACTAAGACACAAAGACACAAATAATACAAGACGCTCCAAGCAAACCACATATCATGTTGGTGAATAAAAATATAGCTCCAAGTAAAATACCGATGGAAGTGGACGAAAGAGGGGATGCCTTCCGGGGCATCCCCAAGATTTGACTTCTTCGTGTCCTTGAATTATCTTGGGGGTGCCATGGGCATCCCCAAGCTTAGGCTCTTGCCATTCCTTGTTCCATAATCCATCAAAAGAATTCACCCAAAACTTGAAAACTTCACAACACAAAACTCAAAATAGAAAACTCGCGAGCTCCGTTAGCGAAAGAAAACAAAAGACCACTTCAAGGTACTGTAATGAACTCATTATTTATTTATATTGGTGTTAAACCTACTGTATTCCAACCTCACTATGGATTATAAACTATTTTACTAGCCATAGATTCATCAAAATAAGCAAACAACACACGAAAAACAGAATCTGTCAAAAACAGAACAGTCCGTAGTAATATGTAGCTAGCGCAGGATCTGGAACCCCAAAAATTCTAAAATAAATTTCTGGACGTGAGGAATTTATCTATTAATCATATGAAAAAAGAATTAACTAAATAGCACTCTTCAAATAAAAATGACAGAAGTTCTCGTGAGCGCTAAAGTTTCTGTTTTTTTACAGCAAGTTCAACAAGACTTTCCCCAAGTCTTCCCAACGGTTCTACTTGGCACAAACACTAATTAAACACAAAAAACACAACCAAAACAGAGCCTAAATAATTTATTTATTACTAAGCAGGAGAAAAAGCAAGGAATAAAAATAAAATTGGGTTGCCTCCCAACAAGCGCTATCGTTTAACGCCCCTAGCTAGGCATAAAAGCGAGGATAGATCTAGGTATTGCCATCTTTGGTAGGCAATCCATAAGTGGATCTCATGATAGTTTCATATGGAAATTTTATTTTATTTCTTGGAAAGTGTTCCATGCCCTTTTTAATGGAAATTGAAATCTAATATTCCCTTCCTTCATATCAATAATCGCACCAACCGTTCTAAGGAAAGGTCTACCAAGAATAATAGGGCAAGAAGGATTGCAATCTATATCAAGAACAATGAAATCTACGGGCACATAATTCCTATTTGCAACAATAAGAACATCATTAATCCTTCCCATAGGTTTCTTAATAGTAGAATCCGCAAGATGCAAGTTTAGAGAGCAATCATCAAAATTACGGAAATCTAGCAAATCACATAAAGTCTTGGGAATAGTGGAGACACTAGCACCCAAATCACACAAAGCATAAAACTCATGATCTTTAATTTTAATTTTAATAGTTGATTCGCACTCATCATAGAGTTTTCTAGGGATAGAAACTTTCAACTCAAGTTTTTCTTCATAAGATTGCATCAAGGCATCAACAATATGATCGGTGAAGGCTTTATTTTGACTATAAGCATGTGGAGAATTTAGCACGAATTGCAACAAGGAAATACAATCAATTAAAGAGCAACGTTCATAATTAAATTCCTTGAAATCCAATATAGTGGGTTTAGCAACATCTAGATTTTTATTTCTTTCAATCCCACTTTCATCAATTTCATCATTAAGATCTAAATACTCCGAATTTTTAGAACGCCTTCTAGGTAAAGGAAGATCATATTCAGTTTCATCAAGATTCATATTGCAAAATAAAGATTTAATAGGGGACACATCAATAACTTTTAGATCTTCATCTTGATTTTCATAGGAATTGGAAGAACACGCTTTAATAAAGGCATCTTTGGAAGCACGCATCCTAGCGGTTCTTTCCTTGCACTCATGAATGGAAATTCTCATGGCTTTGAGAGACTCATTGATATCATGCTTAGGAGGAATAGATCTAATCTTTAAAGAATCAATCTCAAGAGAAATTCTATCAACGTTTGTAGCCAAATCATCAACTTTAAGCAATTTCTCTTCAAGCAAAGCATTAAAATTCTTTTGTGAATTCATAAACTCTTTAACACTATTCTCAAATTCAGAGGGCATCTTATTATAATTTCCATAAGAGTTGTTGTAGGAATTCCCATAATTATTAGAAGGATTACTAGGATATGGCCTAGGATTAAAATTCCCTCTATAAGCGTTGTTACCAAAATTATTCCTACCAACAAAATCCACATCCATAGATTCATTGTTATTCTCAATCAAAGTAGACAAAGGCATATCATTACAGATCAGAAGAAACACTCTTAGTAGCAAATAATTTCATAAGTTCATCCATCTTTCCACTCAAAACATTGATTTCTTCTATCACATGCACTTTTTTATTAGAAGATCTTTCAGTATGCCATTGAGAATAATTAACCATAATATTATCTAGGAGTTTAGTAGCATCTCCTAAAGTGATTTCCATAAAAGTGCCTCCCGCGGCCGAATCTAAAAGATTTCTAGAAGCAAAATTCAATCCGGCATAAAATTTTTGTATGATCATACACAAATTCAAACCATGAGTAGGGCAATTACGTATCATTAATTTCATTCTCACCCAAGCTTGTGCAACATGTTCATGATCAAGTTGCTTAAAATTCATAATACCATTTCTAAGAGAGATGATCTTAGCGGGAGGGAAATACTTAGAGATAAAAGCATCTTTGCACTTGTTCCAAGAATCAATACTATTCTTAGGCAAAGACAAAAACCAAGCTTTAGCACGATCTCGAAGCGAAAAAGGAAATAGCTTCAATTTAACGACATCATTATCGACATCTTTTTTCTTTTGCATATCACATAAATCAACGAAGCTATTCAAATGAGTAGCAGCATCTTCGCTAGGAAGGCCGGCGAATTGATCTTTCATAACAAGATTCAACAAAGCAACATTGATTTCACAAGATTCAGTATTAGCAAGAGGAGCAATCGGAGTGCTAAGGAAATCATAATTATTGGTATTGGTGAAGTCACACAATTTGGTAGTATCTTGAGCCATCGCCACAAACAAGCTAACTAGCACACAAGCAAACAAGAACAAACGGGCAAAAGAGGCAAATAGAGAGGGAGGATAGAGAGAGAGAGGGTGAATAAAACGGCAAGGGTGAAGTGGGGGAGAGGAAAACGAGAGGCAAATGGAAAATAATGTAATGCGAGAGATAGGGATTGTGATGGGTACTTGGTATGTTGACTTTTTGCGTAGACTCCCCGGCAACGGCGCCAGAAATCCTTCTTGCTACGTCTTGAGCTTGCGTTGGTTTTCCCCGAAGAGGAAGGGATGATGCAGCAGAGTAGCATAAGTATTTCCCTCAGTTTTCCAGAACCAAGGTATCAATCCAGTAGGAGGCCACACTCAAGTCCCTCGTACCTGCACAAAACGATAGCTACTCGCAACCAACGCGATTAGGGGTTGTCAATCCCTTCACGGTCACTTACGAGAGTGAGATCTGGTAGATATAATATTTTTGGTATTTTTGGTATAAAGCTGCAAAGTAAAAAGTAAAAGCAAGATTTAAAGTGATGGAGATTGATATGATGAGAATAGACCCGGGGGCCATAGGTTTCACTAGTGGCTTCTCTCAAGAGCATAAGTATTCTACGGTGGGTGAACAAATTACCATTGAGCAATTGACAGAACTGAGCATAGTTATGAGAATATCTAGGCATGATCATGTATATAGGCATCACGTCCGTGACAAGTAGACCGAAACGATTCTACATCTACTACTATTACTCCACTCATCAACCGCTATCCAGCATGCATCTAGAGTATTAAGTTAAAAACAGAGTAACGCTTTAAGCAAGATGACATGATGTAGAGAGATAAATTCATGCAATATGAAATAAACCCCATCTTGTTATCCTCGATGGCAACGATGCAATACGTGCCTTGCTGAGCACTTATCCTCGTATTGCATCGTTGCCATCGAGGATAACAAGATGGGGTTTATTTTATATTGCATGAATTTATCTCTCTACATCATGTCATCTTGCTTAAGGCGTTACTCTGTTTTTAACTTAATACTCTAGATGCATGCTGGATAGCGGTTGATGAGTAGAGTAATAGTAGTAGATGCAGAATCGTTTCGATCTACTTGTCACGGACGTGATGCCTATATACATGATCATGCCTAGATATTCTCATAACTATGCTCAATTCTGTCAATTGTTCAACAGTAATTTGTTCACCCACCGTAGAATACTTATGCTCTTGAGAGAAGCCACTAGTGAAACCTATGGCCCCCGGGTCTATTCTCATCATATCAATCTCCATTACTTTAATCTTGCTTTGCTTTTTTACTTTGCTTTTACTCTTTACTTTGCATATTTATACCAAAAATATTATATCTATCAGATCTCACTCTCGTAAGTGATCGTGAAGGGATTGAGAACCCCTAATCGCGTTGGTTGCGAGTAGCTATCGCTTTGTGCAGGTACGAGGGACTTGAGCGTGGCCTCCTACTGGATTGATAACTTGGTTCTCAAAAACTGAGGGAAATACTTACGCTACTCTGCTGCATCATCCCTTCCTCTTTGGGGAAAACCAACGCAGGCTCAAGACGTAGCAAGCAATCAAAAATTATAGGTACGTTGGAGACATATCACATAGCTCGAAGTGAGCCTCGCAGCCCAGGAACAACTCGTAGAGAGCAACATAGACGGTGATATGTAGAATGGAGGCAGGGGTGAGATTGTGTAATTGGAGGCCGTAGAACTCCAGGAGCCCGCGGAGAAACGGGTGAATTGGAAATCTGAGTCCCCTTAGTAAATAAGGAACAAGGCAAACCTGTTCCCCCATGAAGGGATAGGGAAAGCTCTCCGCTTGCTCCCCGCCATTGTAGGTGGCAAGCCCGGCTCGAACGGGCACCATATACGCCAGAGGGAGAAATCCCTTAGTCTGTAGTTCGACTAATCGACTGTGCGGGACTGAACACCTCTCCCAATAACCGGGCTTAGGGCTACGGGGGCGGGAGAAGGAGCTGCGGAGGTCGGCCATGCTGGAATGGATCTTTCCGAAACGCGCTCTGATGGATTCTCGCTGGGGGAGGATGGTATGGATCGGATCTAAGAATCCCCATCCCTTTAATAGACAATTTATTTATCTGGCTAGGGGGCGAATGTAAAAACACCCTGGCGCCTCGTATTCGTTCGACGCGTGGGAGAAAGCCCTTATTGGGCACAGAAGTCAAGAGATTCAACATTTATGGAGCCAGACACTGCTTACGAACACTTGAAAATTGGAGAAGAACTTGCCTTGCAATGCCGAAGACAACACTGCGCACCGGACTCATCGTCATTGAAGCCCGGTTTGGGGGCTACTGAGGGAGTCCTGGATTAGGGCGTCTCCAGACAGCCGGACTGTTGGGCTATGAAGATACGAGATTGAAGACTTCGTCCCGTGTCCGGATGGGACTCTACTTGGCGTGGAAGGCAAGCTAGGCAATACGAATATGTACATCTCCTCCTTTGTAACCAACCTTGTGTAACCCTAGCCCCCTCCGGTGTCTATATAAACCGGAGGGTTTTAGTCCGTAGGACAACATACAATCATACCATAGGCTAGCTTCTAGGGTTTAGCCTCTCCGATCTCACGGTAGATCTACTCTTGTACTACCCATATCATCAATATTAATCAAGCAGGACGTAGGGTTTTACCTCCATCAAGAGGGCCCGAACCTGGGTAAAACATCGTGTTCCCTGCCTCATGTTACCATCCGCTTAGACGCACAGTTCGGGACCCCCTACCCGAGATCCGCCGGTTTTGACACCGACAGTGAACTTTCCTTCTGCTCTCTCCTACATGCTGCAAGATGGAGGTGGCCAAAAGCGTAGTCTTCGACAGGACTAGCTATCCCCCTTTTATTCCGGCATTCTGCAGTTCAGTCCACATATGATACCCCTTTTCCATTTGATACCAATGCATACATATGTAGTGTAGCTCCTTGCTTGCGAGTACTTTGGATGAGTACTCACGGTTGCCTTGCTCCCCCTTTTTCCCCTTTCTATACCCGATTGTTGTGAGCAGACGATGGAGTCCAGAAGCCAGAGGATCCCGAGGATGATTCTACATGGAGTTCGGCTTCGAGGAGTAGTTTAGGACGATCCCAGGCAGGAGGCCTGCGCCTCTTTCGATCTGTATCCCAGTTTGTGCTAGCCTTCTTAAGGCAAACTTGTTTAACTTATGTCTGTACTCAGATATTGTTGCTTCCGCTGACTCGTCTATGATCGAGCTCTTGTATTCGAGCCTTCGAGGCCCCTGGCTTGTAATATAATGCTTGTATGACTTATTTTATTTGTAGAGTTGTGTTGTGATACTTCCCGTGAGTCCCTGATCTTGATCGTACACGTTTGCGTGTATGATTAGTGTACGATTGAATTGGGGGCGTCACAAGTTGGTATCAGAGCCGACTGCCTGTAGGAATCCCCCTTCCACACTCCTTGCTCGAAGTCGAGTCTAGACATTGCTAAACTTTTACTAACATGGTTGTGTGCCTTACAGACCCACGTTGCCATTGGGTGGTATTAGGATCTTTTACTTCTCGTCTATACTCTAGGACTCTGATCTCTCTTCTATTCGGGTTAAATGATTTTGCCAACTCTAACTCTAGGTTCTCGTAATTACTTCCTCCCGGGGAGCCTTTTATTACATATGATTGCTTGCTGCGCTAGAAGGTTTCGAAGATACTCTAGGATGTTCTCCCGAGACACTTGTGCCCACCGTCTTTGCAAATTCCCTACCACTGTTATATCCTTATGGATAACTGCATACCCCTGCCATTCTTACATTCAATCCCATTGGTCTTGATTTTTACAAGATGCCTCAAACTGCTCTCCTTTGTTCCGAGAATATTTTGTGCCTACTGCCTTGCAGTTCCTTGCCACCTGAATACCCCTACGGATAATTTCTCGCCCTTATCGAGTATCCGCTCATCCCCAGTTGTTCATGTGTTTCACAGTGGTCTTCGAAATACTATTCGATCCTCCAAAATTCCTCAGTAGCTTATTGCTCTGCAATACTTGTCTGCTTACATTATGGATGTTTTCCATATGTCTGGCAATATTTGTTAGTATCCTTAGACACCGTCATTTTGATCCTATTGATTCAACATGAGTGCGAATGCACGCAATCGTCAGTTGATCCTTTTAAATTATCTTTCTGGCTCAGATGTCATTTTGAACATGAGCTTGTTGTCGACCAATCTATTTGTCGTGAATTGTACCCTTAGGTCTATTGAACTTATCCACCCTTGATCAGAGTGTTTGCTTCTGACCCCTTGATTTGAAAATCATAATTCATTTGCATTGAGCTTTGAATTAGTCGGTTGTTTCTATAATATGATGCCTTTGCATTCTTTTTCCTTTTGATTGAGTACCGATACTCACATCAGATTCGTTGTGGTCCGCGAGACCAATTTCTTGGTTATTATTCGAGAGTGTCCTTCATATTTAATCGCCTTGTGAATTCCTCTCGGATACATAATGCCTTTAGTAAATTGTATCCTCTTCTTTGGTCAACCATGCTCTGCTTTCGAGCTGGTGATATTTACTATTGAAGCTTGTGGTATATGTTTCCACGATGCCCCGATGGGTTGAACCTATGCCTTCCTTAATATGTGTGAACTCGAAGTTTTCACGATTCATACTCTTCTAGTGTTTTGCCATATAAAATTTCAATGCTACAACTTCTTTGAAAGCGAGAAGTGAATGAAAGGTTTTGCATTGAAGAAGTGGGAGTCGACCATGAACCTTGTGTTCATGCCCATGGACACGATGTTGATCTTATCATGGATGCTTCTCTTAAACCCTATTTGGTATAAGTTCATATTATATATGGGAATTGGTCCTTTGCAACCGTGGTTCAGACCATGATTGTTCTTCTTTGATCCCATTTCTCGGACAAGTTAAAGCACTTGTCTTCTACAAATCAATACGCCTGCCTAACCTCTATTATGCACTACCTTCGATTATTACCCATGGTATCTAGGGGATATCATGTCATTGCACTACATCTTATGAACTTTTGATGAAGTACTACCTTTCCCTGTCATTGTCACTTCATGGGTTCTGCGTTGTTTGTCAACCGAGAACACCGATAAGTGAATCGATTCTGCACTCCGATTCAATAACCCTGAGAAAATTTTGGTTGCTTACAAGTTTAATAATCCTCCAAGTCATTCCTAGCATGTTTGGCTATATCATTATCGTGCTAAATTTTAAATGTGCTACATGGTCCTTCTTCCCGGAGCACAATTTTTGACGATGAGCTAAGCTTACGTCGATCTTCCTCATCATATCATTTCGCTTTGGACAACAAGCTTTGTTTGGAGTCTATGTCGTACCCTTGGTTCCATTAACCTTTCGCTTCATCATTCCTTTGACCTGATGTCGTCGCTGATTGCTTACATCTTCATGAAATCTCTCGACAAATGTGTCGTGATCATCATCAACCTTATGAGCTGTTCCAGGATATCAAACGAATTCATGATGAGAAATACCATCCTTGCCCCTGATGATTTGTGTTATCATCGGCCACTTTATTGCCTTCCCTCCAACACAAACTTGTCCGTGTTTTGTGTTATACCTTGAATTCCCTGCTATCCAGCATTTGTTCTTCTTTACCTTGGAATATTACCACCTTTCATGTCAAGAATGTTGTGAGAATTGCTCCACCTCTTAAGAATTCTTGAAATAGTGATACTTCTCACCATCACCATTCTTTCTTGGTCCCCGTGTTGTTTCTAACCGGAATACCAACAATTGATCTATGATGTGTGGATTCAAAACTTCTAGCAATCCTATTGCTTGAAGTTAATGGTCGATAGTTTCATTCTAAGTCTTTTGGCTATTGAATTGCCATTCTAACATTCATCATGCTACCTAAGTCCATATCTCGGGTGCGTCTTTCAACCAATGTTAATTGTGTATGTTCTCCTCGAGCATACATCATTTGATCTGGCAAGTGTTATCTCCTTCACATAATTTTGGAAATCCATCCGTTTGGAAATCTCGATGAATTGTCCCTGAGTCCATTAGCCACCTCCTCATACTCTCCTTGGTTTAATAATGAACTCTTATGTCAGAACTCGCTCCCATAGTTCATTTCCCGAGAATCTTACATTGTCATCTCGTCAATTTGTGTTGCACCTTTTCTTCTCAAACATCCTAAGTCTGAGGCATCCTACCACCAATCAGATCTGAACCTCGGTTAGATATGATGGTTGGGACATATTCCCAAGAGCCTTAACCTTGGACTTTATATAACCCAGTAAGGTGATGTCATGCCTAGCACACCTGGCCATAGGACCTATTGCTATAGTACCCCTTTTTAGCAAGGTTAACCATTCTTCCATAAGGAGATTGTAAGGTTTATTCTATAAGTTGTTCCTGATGAATCCTTTGAATATCCAAGTCCGACCTTTGCTTGAAAACCATATCAATGCTATCTCGAAGCATGTCTGTGGTACTCCAATCTTCAATAAGAACATTTGAAGCACAATGCTAAATTTTCTTTATCATTTTATCCAAACACTGTCGTATGGGTAATATCATGAAATCCCCCCTACCTAAATGGTTTTCTACTTTCTATCCTGTCATGGATGTCATGCTCTGCTTGTCCTTGGGAAGGATATACCCCGAAAAATATGTGTTTAAACACATTTTCCTTTCCATTGTTCTGTTTAATTTGATAATCATATTTTCCTTTCCATTGTTTTGTTTAATCTTTCTTGTGATCTATATGATCTAAGCAGTGATAATTCACTGCTTATGTAAACACCTCGGTGACAACTCTGTCAGTAAGACCCTGTTATTATTGTTGATGACATTGCGGTAGCCACCGATGGATGAGAACTTTGCCTATTGGTCCGCCTCGTTCAACAAGCAGGAAAATGGTTCTCTTCGTCCCTTGCCCTTGGTACCGACGTTGTTGCCGACATAATCGACAGGCTACCCTCTGACATACCTTGCTATCATGACCATGCAAGATGTCACAGTTCCTCCTACTTTTAACCCACATGGTGGGCCCATAACCCACAGTTCCACCTGAACGAAACCTGACTCTCCTGTACCACCATGTTTCAATGTTATACCTTGCATTTGGTTTCATATGTATTTCGTGAGCCACCTTCCTATTGATCTATTCTGGTATCAGACGCAATACTTATTCCCATTGCTCTGAACCCTTTTCACACTCCGTTTCAGGCAACGAACGATTGCATGCCCGCTCGAAACTTCCCATGATACATCCTTACTTTGCTCTCGATATTTTCTTAAGTTTCAACTCGAGAGTTACTTTCCGCCACCTTCCTTGATGTTAACGACCATATAGTCAATCTTGTAGAGTTCCGTTCTCCCGGAATACCAACCCTTTATTCTTCCGTAAGTACGATGGAGTTCCCGAAGAAAGGATGTAGACTTCATCATGATGACTTGAAGTAGAGAATTGAAGACATCAATGCAAGGAATCGACTCCTTCGAGAAGAGCAACCAAAGACGGGAAGATCTGTTAGAATTTCGTAACTAGAACTTTCCCCCTTACTTCACCTCTCAAATCTCGGGACGAGATTTCTTGTAGTGGAGGAGATTTGTGAGCCCGGATAATCAAGCTACAGTAAACCCCTGTTCATGATGCCAGGTCATCATGATTAAAATTTGCTAAACTTCACCCGTTTCAATCTTAGTTCAAATAAAAATTCAAATAACAATTCAAGTTATAGTTTCATAAAACAATGAATTAAAAATGTTCAAAAGGTTAAAAATATTCACTAGCTAATTAAACAAACAACATCCAACAGTTAACAAAATATTTAATTTCCCTAAAACAATTACAATAGTGACCAAAACAGCCCCATTAATACAAATTCATTTAAACAAATTTCAAATGAATTCAAATGCTCCTCAAACTTTTGTGGCAGTGAGATATATTGCCTAATGATTATTGAGATCAATTTCACATTTTACAAAAAATTGTTTGGCGTGAAAAGTAATTACAAAACAAAAGGTAAAAATGAAAGAGAAAATCAAAATAAAAATAAAAGGCAAGGAAGCAAAAGGACCCCCCCCTCAACTGGGCCAGGCCCAACTGGCCACTGCACCAGGCCGGCCCACCAAACCCCCTGGTTCCCCTTCCTCTGTTCACCCCATCCCCGTGGACACAGAGCGCTCGTCCACGGCGCCGATGGCCACGGGGCGGCCATCCGGCGGCTCCCCGGCGTCCTCAAGATGCCGACAACCCCGTTAGCGCCCTAGAACCCTAACGCCCCTCTTTCCTTTCCCCTCTCGCTCTCCCCCTCGCCAGAACCGCCACGGCGCACGCCCCTCCCCGAGCGTCTCTATCACCGCTCGCCATCATCCATGCAGCCACCAACCGCCTCTCGTATCGCCGGTGTGTCAAGGAGCATCCTCGTCCTTGCCTACATCGTCTACATCGACCCATTCGAGCTTAGCGTCGCCACAACGCCAGATCGGCACCGTCTTCAACCTCGGGACACCGTCGTTCCTCCTCTTCGATCTACTCCCCTGCAGCTCCTAAACTTCCACCGAGCCATCGTGCGCTCCTTGGTGAGCTCCGCTTCCTCCCCCCTCTCTGCTCCTCGATTTGCCACTCATTGCTGCTGCTACCATTGCTGTCGTCGCTTTGCCGCTGCTGCCATGCTCGCCACCGCTGTTGCTGCCCGTTTCAAATCCCGACAAGCACGACAACGCGCTCAATGCATCGCCGTGATGCCGCCAGCACCTTTAGATCGCTCGCATCCGTGCCCAAACGCCGAACCCGATGAGTTCCTGATTCGCCTCCGCCATGGCTCGTCGCCGGCACCGATTCCGACCTCCCCAGCCCGCGTGGTTGGCTCCATCGGATGCGCCTCATCGCGCTCGTCATCTGGGTGGTCGTGGGCGACCATTTGGTCGCGTGTACGCTGATTCCGATCGACGCCGCCATCTCTGGTGCTCGTCGGAGCTGCGCCGGTGCGCACCAGTTATTCAACTCCGGTGGGTCCCGCGTGTCAGCTCATTAGCATCTAACCCCAGCCCTAACACCCACTGACATGTGGGCTCCGTGTTAACTAATTGAATTAGTTTAGACTAATTAGGTCAATTAGTGTGTCACTGACCTCTGGGACCCACAACGTTAATTAACTAAAATAAATTAGGTTAACCACTGTTTCATTGACAGGTGGGTTCCCTGACCCAGTTGACCAGTCAACGGGTCAACATTTGACCCGGCTGACTCAGCCCCCTGGTCCCACCAGTGAGTAGAGCTGACTGGGCAGTTGGCCCAGTCTACTGGCCCCCCTTGTTTGCCTCTGATGCATAATACTGGGTACACTATTATGTACCCATAGCATTTATATCTAATATAATTTTTGAATTAAATTAAATCAAGAAATTAGAAAATCACTTAAAAACTTTAAAAGATCATATAAATTAAACCGTAACTCGGATGAAAAAGTTTTGTACATGAAAATTGCTCAGAACGACGAGACGAATCCGGATACGCAGCCCGTTCGTCCGTCACATATCCCTAGCATAGCAAACATGCAACTTTCCCCCTCATGTTCATCTGTCCGAAAACGCAAAACACTAGGGATACTTTCCCGAATGTTTTCCCCCTTCGCCGGTATCACCTCCTACCGCGCTAGGGCACACCTGGCACCGTTACTTGTCTTGTCATGCATCGATATGCATATGTTTGCATTATATTTATTGTTTCTTCCCCCTCTTCACTCGTTAGACACCGAGACCGATGTCGCTGCTACCCAGTACGACTACGGTGTGGACGACCCCTCTCTCTTGCCAGAGCAACCAGGCAAGCCCCCCCCCTTGATCACTAGATATCGCCCACTCTTCTCTATACTACTTGCATTAGAGTAGTGTAGCATGTTACTGCTTACCGTTAATCCTATCCTGATGCATAGCATGTCATTGTTACTACAACTGTTGATACCTTACCTGCAATCCTACATGCCTAGTATAGGTTGCTAGCACTTCATCAGTGGCCCTACATTCTTGTCCGTCTGCCATGCTATACTATCGGGCCGTGATCACTCGGGAGGTGATCACAGATATATAAATACATATATACATACTATACAGGTGGTGACTAAAGTCGGGTCGGCTCGTTGAGTACCCGCAAGTGATACTGATGTGGGGGCTGAAGGGGCAGGTGGCTCCATCCAGGTAGTGGTGGGCCTAAGTTCCCGACGGCCCCCGACTGTTACTTCGAGGCGGAGCGACATGGCAGGTTGAGACCACCTAGGAGAGAGGTGGGCCTGGCCCTGGTCGGCATTCGCGGTTACTTCAAGATAACACGTTTAACGAGATCTTGGTATTTGATCTGAGTCTGGCCACTGGCCTATACGCACTAACCAACTACGCGGGGACAGATATGGGCACTCGGCGTCGTGGTATCAGCCGAAGCCTTCGTGATGTCAGCGACTGAGCGGCGCGCGTCGGGTTGGACTAGAACGCCTGCTCTTGTATAAGTGAGGCTAGGTCTGCTCACCGTCCGCCCTCACAACATGCAGGTGTGCAATGGGCGATGGGCCCAGACCCCTGCGCCATAGGATTTAGACCGGCGTGCTGACCTCTCTGTTGTGCCTAGGTAGGGTTGCGACGTGTTGATCTTCCGAGGCCGGGCATGACCCAGAAAAGTGTGTCCGGACAAAGGGGATCAAGCGTGTTGGGAAATGTGGTGCACCCCTGCAGGGAAGTTAATCTATTCGAATAGTCGTGATCTTCAGTAACAGGACGACTTGGAGTTGTACCTTGACCTTATGACAACTAGAACCGGATACTTAATAAAACACACCCTTTCAAGTGCCAGATACAACCCGGTGATCGCTCTCTAACATGGCGACAAGGAGAGGATCGCCGGGTAGGATTATGCTACACGATGCTACTTGGTGAACTTACCTTCTGCTCTCTCCTACATGCTGCAAGATGGAGGTGGCCAGAAGCATAGTCTTCGACAGGACTAGCTATCCCCGTCTTATTCCGGCATTCTGCAGTTCGGTCCACATATGATACCCCTTTTCCATTTGATAGCAATGCATACATATGTAGTGTAGCTCCTTGCTTGCGAGTACTTTGGATGAGTACTCACGGTTGCCTTGCTCCCCCTTTTTCCCCTTTCTATACCCGATTGTTGCAAGCAGACGATGGAGTCCAGAAGCCAGAGGATCCCGAGGATGATTCTGCGTGGAGTTCGGCTTCGAGGAGTAGATTAGGAGGATCCCAGGCAGGAGGCCTGTGCCTCTTTCGATCTGTATCCCAGTTTGTGCTAGCCTTCTTAAGGCAAACTTGTTTAACTTATGTCTGTACTCAGATATTGTTGCTTCCGCTGACTCGTCTATGATCGAGCTCTTGTATTCAAGCCTTCGAGGCCCCTGGCTTGTAATATAATGCTTGTATGACTTGTTTTATTTGTAGAGTTGTGTTGTGATACTTCCTCTGAGTCCCTGATCTTGATTGTACATGTTTGCGTGTATGATTAGTGTACGATTGAATCGGGTGCGTCACAAGAGGGGGATGGGGATAGCTCTCTTGTTGATTGGGATAAGCATTTAAGCATGGAAAAAACTTCTCAAAACCTCTGATAAGCTCGACAAATGTCTTAAGGCCCTGTTTGTTTGGGTTCTTGCTTCTGCTTTTGCAGCTTTTCCACTTTGGCCAAAAAGCCATAAAAGCTCCTAAATAGGTGCTTTTGGGGCTTTTATGGCTTTTGGGGCATAAAAGTGGAATGGTTGCAAAAGCAGAAGCATAAGCAAAAGCCAAAACAAACAGGGCCTAAAAATAACATGTTTTATCGACAACAAAATTTGGACATCTTGAAATGATGGGAGACTCATTCCCCAAATTACCCAGTACCAACAATAACACATTACATAAAGGCAACACTAACCATGTTTCTAGGTATATTCATACAGACCTAGTGCAATTGAAACTAAGCACTCAATGTCGGAAACAAACAAGTTAAGAGAAGACGGCACGTTTAAACCACACTATGTTTTCTTTTGTATGAGTCATAAGAAATGGTGCACTATAGAGAGAGTGTTCGCAAAATACGATATGAGTGAATCAACTATTTGCATATAACCATATACATTTGCAATCCCCAAAACAATCCAAAGAGAAATCCTCTTTAAAGTGATGCTCTTTGTGCAAATAGTATGTCCCGGAGCCTCCAGATGGGTTCAATACCTTTCGTACTTGCCTGAAGCATGGCCCAGAATGTATTATGAAGTCACCGGATGGATCTAGAACCTTTCGGGCTTTCCCTCGTCTGAATCATGGCCTGGAACCTCGAGCCTCGAACTTCGAGTAGTGCTATAAGTGTCCCAATGGGAAGATTTTGAAGGGACCCTTTATAAGGACCATTCTTTCCCAGGTGGAAGGGGATGACTCGCACACTCTCTCCACCATTGTTTAACCTTTAAGAAGTTAAGATCTTCCTCCCTAGAGCTCCATTATCTACACAAGGGTGAGATAGAGAAGATCACAATCTACACTTTTCACCAAGCCAAAAGTTGATTTCCCCTTTTCCATCACGCATCTTGTTACTCCTGGAGTTGTTGAGACTCCCATAAAGTTGGAGTCACTCAGAAGCCTCCAAGATTGTGGATATGCTCTGGGAATTTTTTGAGGGTTTCGAGTTTGTCTCAAAACTACCATTCATGAAGGGAGCTCGAACATCCTTTGGCCAAGGCTCTCGAAGAAGGGTGAGGCACTCGCTGTCATTGAGGGCATTCATTGGTGAATGGAAATTTCCCTCCCTAAGTAATTTTGGTGTCGTCAAAACCACAATTTGCAGACTAACTATGTGCATCAGCTACACAAGCATATTCAAAAGTGACACAAGACGGTTAAGTTCCCCTCTGAAAGGAGAAGAGCGAAGACGGAGTTCCGGTGATTTTACATTCACTGGGTCATAGGAAAACGTACTATTAAGAGTGAGTCCGTGTTGGAATGTATGATTGGAATCAAGACACATACACAATACAATATTTGCACCCACATACCCTACAAAACTTTTGAGAAGTTCTCCATTTCATATTTGTTGTTGCAGCTTTTCACTTCCCAGTAGTAGCGGGGTAGTGAATGATAGTATCGCTCCCCTAAGGGAGAGGTACTATTTCTAACTACATGTAGGACGGTAGTACCGCACCCTTAGACGGAAGTACCGCTCCTTTGGTGGAGCGGCACCACCGGAGCAAGTGTCAGACCAACCTATGCAGTGAGGTGAAACCATATTGTTTTGTCTGCGGTACTAGAGCAACAGTACCACGAAAGTACTGACTATCTAATTTAGTCGGTACTACCGGTGCCTATGAAGGTTGTATCGCTTGAGCATGTGTATTGCGGTTCAACCAGTGGGCCAGTATTATCGTCACCTTGACCAGAAGTATCGCTCCCCTATTGGAGTCGAACTGTCGGACCAAGTGTCGGAGGAACTATCACAGAGAGATCAATCCCCTCTGTTCCACCCGCGACACTAAGGCGACTATACCTACTATTTTACAATAGGCAATATTAGCAGAACTACCAGGGTCATATGCGGTAGTACCGCTTAGGCCTTCACAGTGCAGTCTGGATGGGACCGTGGTAGTATCGCTTTCTGGAGCGATAGTGCCACTTAGTGCAAATTCTGCATAACAATTGGATTTGGTTTCGGACTATAAATATGAGTTTTTTTAAGTTAGATCTACCTCTTTGCTCTCTCTCCTCCATTGTTTCCCAAAGCTTTAGCTTGCCTGATCTCCATCCCTAGCCACTCAAACTTGTTGATCTTCTAGGATTTGAGGGAGACGACCAATATCTACATTTCCAACGAAGAAAATTGGATGGAATGTGGTCAAGCATTTCACCAACCATGTCATCATCACTAATTTCTTCCAATCCTGCTAAACCCACACCAGCATCCCACACAAAATACGTGTAATCTCTAAACCATACACTTTGTCTCCATGAGTGCCATTAGATTATATTATGTGATGTCTGAAATGCACATGGTTCTCTCTAGTTTCTCTCTATCATGGAAATGGAGTCTTACTTCCCAAACATAATCATCCAAACTACAAACAAAGACATGAAAACACCCATTTTAATTAACAATCATTTAGTTTGTCATAGGAAGAGCAATATAAGTGACTACTTAAAAATAAACAGTGTCATTTAGTGTTTAATTAATAGTGCCATTTAATCAACATCCATCACATTACACAGTAATAAACAATGCCTACATAGACAACAGTGCAATTAAAAAAAGGCAGAGGATTTTCTCTAAATTAATAAATCTCCTAAGTTATTTTCTAAGTTATTCATATACAACATGATGAATTCATACTTATCCATAACCAATTCAAACACTCTAATTCAAAAAATTCCATAAATTTCCCCCAGTTTGATTAATGCAAATCAACAACACGCACACGGATAGGGCTAGGTTTTCGAATAAGAAACCGCTGAATGCTAATGCAAAGTGGTGGCTCCCTGTCGGAGTCGCCTTGACCGCCTAAGCGAGAGCACATGACGCCACGTATTCTAGCGACAGTTGCAGCCTTCGGGCCTGTGCTGGCTGGGTAGGGTCCAAGCTCCCGCAAACCTCCTCTGTTGGCTCAGGGTCTCCGCCGCCACACTACTGCCTCCTGCGCCACCAGGTTTCATCATTGCCATAGCCGGCCGAGAAGGTGAAATGAGGTGAGACACAGGAGATGGAAAGGGGAAAGGAAGGGAGACAGGAACGGCTCGTCTCCTGCGCCGCCGTCTAACATTGTCTGGGGGCAGCCATTACTCCACGTCGGCAAAAAGCGGGACCTACCTGTCATAAACACCATCAAAACGCCATTATGCAACGAGATTACCAATAGACCGGGTGCTATTTGTCACAAATTCGTAATAGGTGGTTTCTGCAAATCTAGCCCTCCATGCGGTGGTTTCGTGTAGTTAACTCGTATTTTTAAAGTTCAGATTTTCCTTTTAACGGAAACAAGTTCAGATTTGAGACCCCATATCTCCTGTGGGTCATGTCACACGTGGTGTTTCTTGGTTCGTTGAGCAGGGGATTCCTGTATGCCACACAAGTCGCATCTCTTTTGGTGCGATCGATGTTCATTTTAGCATGTTCATTTTAGCGTAGGGTAACATGGACAAACTAGGCTCAACAGTTGCACATGTTTGTAAGTTACGTCGTGGGCTTGACATAACGTCCAAGCATCCTGAATGGAACTTGCTTCCTCTCTCCGGTGAAAGACCCCGGATGGCATATGCCGAATTGCCGGTGGAAGAACCTATCTTTGGGGTTAAGCTGGCGACGTTGAGTGTTTACGAAGCAGGGGAGGACCATCGGTTGTTGTCTGGCATATCAAAACGTCGCATTCCTGAATCACACCGGACGTTGATAGGCTTACAATCAGCTTCTCTCGAAGTCAGTCCTGTGAAATTCGCACAACAATATGCTTATTTTGGCAGCATCATCAACTCCTGCTGCCGAACCGAAAGCACCGCCGTTTTACCGGCGATTATCCTCGTGACCGGGGACAACGAAAAGGCGGTGACAACTAACATAAGATGCTTTCGCCCCAAAGGTTTACGTTACACAACTGCTATGGAATTTTATATCACAACTTGCAAAACGTGGGACACAGTCACACAATTATTCCACCTCACTCCCCACTCAGCCACAGAAAAGGTGACTAGGACGGGAATTATGAAGCATGCATAACGGCGTCCAGATCGCAGATCCAACAATCGCAAGTGGAGCAAGCGACTTTATGGCTGGGGCACGCACTGCCTCCGTGCAAGACAATCAAGGCAAACTAACCCAGCGGATAAGATGGCCTGCAACATTTTCTAAAACTTCATGCCCTAATATAGCACCATTGTACATGCCCTAAAAGCTTAGCTGTGGACTCCATCAGAAAACTGAAACAGATCGCTCGTACATGCCTGAAGCAAGCATATGTCTTTTCGACACGCCAAAGAATACATTCTGTACAGTGTCTGTCACGAAGCAAAATAAATGTGATTCAGCAGATACAACAGCGGCTACAAAATTGGTGGCGTGAAGAGAGACCGGTCAGTGTCAACTGTTTACGCCTCGACAGAAACAGCGTTTGAAGAAGCCTTCACCTTCTTACTACTTTTCTTGCTCGATTGGCTTGTTTTGCTGGATTTTCTCTTCTTGCCCGGCTTTTCCGGGGTCTCTAATGCAGGCTCTGCTGGAGTGATCTCAACATTGTCCATTGACGAGTCGTTTGTAACATCTTTGGTTGTGCCCGCATCTACGTCTGGGTCTACGACAGACATCCGGGTCAAGGTGTAGTCCAACAAAAATGTGCTGCGTACTAGTCTATCGACTCTGCTGAAGTGTCTTTGAGAATATGGAATGAGGCCCTCGAGGAGCTCACTGATGCCTTTTATCTGCACAAACAAGTGAGATGTCTCAGGAAAAGGGTAACAGTTTGTCACAGATTATCAACGTGCTCTTCAATACAACTCTTCAAAAAATGAAAAAGGTAAGTACCTCCAGGATATCAGTGGGAGGCAAGCTCCTCAACACCCGAAAAAGCACAAACTGTGCAACATGACAAAACTTGGGCTTTGTATTCCATTCACGTATATACTCAAGAAGCACGCGAAGCCCTTCCTTTGGGAGACCAAGAAGGGCTTTTTCTATAGGGTCCTCTGGATCAGCTTTCCTGCAGAGACAACACAATATATCAAATTTATATACAAGAAAAGCAAAGTGACCTCCTTTAAAGATGAGTACCTGCAAAGTTGTGAGAATAACTCAAGAAGCCTGCGTGGTCTTCTAAGCTCAAATGCGAGCTGTATTGCTCTTGTATAGTCAGAATCTGACACTGCATTTTCCAATTCCTGCCCTCTTAAAACTTCCTCCTCCTGCAACAATCGAAAATGCCGATAAGTATTGCACGTAGATCCAAGGAGCCATTTACAAGGAGTAAAGGTCATGTTTCCAGTGTTGTTATATTCTGGAAAAAAGAATGAATTCGGTGTTGTTTGCCCAAGGAATTAAACAAAGACAAGCAACTCGCATGCATAGCTTTATCCTGAAAGTATAGTAGAATATTGCACTTGCCTTCTTAAGGAAATCTTCCTGCTTATCTTCCATAGTGCAATCGTGCCAGAGGTTAAGATCAGAATCAGTTCCACCAGTAGCAAGCATTTCAGTTTTCTTGCCAATAGCCAATGCCCAAACCTGTTGAATAACTGACAGTCAGTTGGGGAACCCTTACAAAGCATTGAGCAAGGGAAAAAAATACACATATTGCCTAAGAATGGTATTCGAAATTTACTAATGAACTAACTTTCCAAAGTTTATGTTAGATAATATGGTGGATATTAGAAAGTTTTCATAAAATCATACATATTATCAGAGATGAACTGGTTAATAAAGCTAAGCAACTCGCAAATTGACACAAAAAAATGATGGCAACTGACGAGGCTAATGAATCACACAGCCAAATGGCACATTATCATACTGCTCTCGAATGAAACAGAACATCAGCAGTTTCTGTTTCACTGAACACAAGTAGGTTCATCACTCAATTCTCTTAAAACACCGGTAACAACAATTCAATGCATAGTGTTTTAGCTGCCAATCCCCCATAAAGACTTCCAACATATATAGAAAAAACGATGTTACTATAATATCATAAAATGTGGATGATCTACTAAGCTCACATTACAGATGATAAAACAGGGCAGAGCCAGATAGCATACCTTCCCATCGTGCTTGTCATACGTAGCAATGCACTCATTCGTTTTTATCGTCCATAGCTTCACTAGACCATCACTTCCTACAGTAAGGACATCACAACAAGAGAATCAACCGAGTTACACTACCCAACACCCAAAAAAATACAATAAAACATGCTTATTTCTTATTACCACAAGAAACAAACTGAGTTCCACGTGAAAGGAATGAAGCTCTTAAAACACTTGACGTATGACCCTCAAATGTCTTTAGGCATGAGCCATCAGCAACATGCCATATTTTGACAGTTTTGTCGCCAGATGATGTTATGACACATTGTTCAACAGGAGAAAACTCAACTGACCAAATGCCCCTTTTATGCCCTTTAAGGACAACAGAGGACACCAGGTTAGGGAGTTTCCATATGCTCGCAGTTCGGTCCTACAGAATCATGGTAATGAGATCTGACAGTTCAATGAGGTAAGTCAAAAGAGCCTTCGTGATAAGTTAGCATATACTCAATCTCACCTCAGAACCACTGCAAACAAGGCCATCATTAGGTGAGACAGACAGAGAATTAATATCTTTATCATGTGCAGCTACACCAGCCTTTGCTTTGAGAGGAACTTCACCGCCAGCATCAATGAGTGTATCATCCCAGGTCCAAACCTTGATGGTTCGGTCACTAATGATAAGGCAGACTTATTTTAGAATAAAATGTTCAAAAAAAAAAAGAGATAAGGCAGACTTATTTTAGAAGAACATTAGCAATAATGGGTAGAGGGAAATGGACAAGGGAACTGTCATTCTTGTAAGAAACTGCTGTGAAGAAAGACTGAAAGTGTTCAATAGCCACTCATTCCAGAATTTGGACTTAGCATTGGTTCAGTTCGACATGTTTGCATCCACAAGTAAAATTAGTGAGGTTCTCTAGTTCTGATGAACGAATCAACAAGACAGTCTCGAGTGCCTACATACATTCCCATGGCTAGTTGACTACTTGGGCAGTTCAATGCCTACACTGCTACATACAATAACTCGATATCAAAGGCAAAGTCAACTTCCTTAGAACACCCACCCGCCCATAGACATGCAAAACCAAACCAAAACGTGGTATCTCAACAATTCTCAAGACTGACAGATAACTATACGTCTAGAAGAAGAGTCACGATCGATCACTGAAGAATTGAATATCACTCGGCTCTGAAATGGAACAGTTATGATTTTCAAACTAACCTGCTGCCACTAACAAAGAAGTTCTTCGACTTCTTTGAGAAAGCAACACAACCAATAGCTCCTAGATGGCCTTTACCAGTACCAATACAGCTTCTCTTTTCCATATCCCACAATCTTACCTATTGAGATACCAAATGTTACATCCAAAATGGGAAAAATGACAAAGGAGTAATAACAGTTAACCCACAAAAAATGTATGTTAATTCAGCAATATCTTTAGGCAGGAAATGACACTTACAGTATTATCTTTGCTCCCAGTTACAACAAGTGTCTTCCCAGAAGTAGAGACACAAGTATCAAGGCAAACAACAATTTCAGTGTGGCCCGCCAGCACATAAGAACAAGACATTGATGCAACGTCATAAACACGGACCTGAAATAGAGGAAATGGTGTGAGAAATTGGTTACAGAAAGTCCACAAGAACTGTAATATAAAATCATGAGCCCACCTGCTCCAAGTTAGTGGCCACAGCAAGATATTGTTCCTCTTCCCCAACAAACTTCAAATCAAGAATCTCATCATTGTAACCTATCAGGCGTTTATATAGGTTCAACTGGAAAGTCCCTTCATCAGTTCTTGTACAAGAATAGAACAAAAATTGTTGATCAGCAGTGACACATAGAATTCCTTGATCATCTGGCAACATAGTAGTAGCTGTAAAGCCCCTTCTAGATTCCTCATTTTCTGAGTTGATGGTTACATCAGATGACTGCTGCTCAAACACGCAGACAGCGCTGTGGAATGACCAGAAAAGCAATTGAGGAATGCATTCTAGATGGACATGAATGGAGTATTTAAGAACTGTATATGCCAAATCAATGTACCTTTCCAGGCACCATATGCGCACGATTCCACGTTCACCAACCGTAAGAAAATAACCATCCGTTTTTTCCTTCAACTTTGCCGCTTCGACACCCAAACAAGCCAAGATGCCGCTCCCTGGTCCAATGAAGGAAACACCTTCTATCATTTCATATGCTGGTATTGTCTTCTTTGAGGCGTACTTCCGAAGATCCCACACATTCACAACCTACAGAAGTTTCATTCACTCAAATGTTGGTAGCTCAGGACAGAAATATGCATTGCAAATTTACAATTTATATACTGATAAATATCGGAATGCTAGCTATGCAAAAGTATCTACTCCTTCCGTTTCTAAATATAAGTCTTTTTAGAGATTTCAATACAAACTACATACGGATGTATATAGACATATTTTAGAGTGTAGATTCACTCATTTTGCTCTGTATGTAGTCTCTTATTGGAATCTCTAAAGACTTATATTTAGGAAGGGAGGGAGTAGTCTAGACAAATAAAAAATCATGATTGTAACTAGCCCCATCCCCCATGAGGCCATGAAGATCATCTATTTTATGACTGTTGCAATCAATTTCAAACCCCAGCTTTTCCAGTGTCTAGCAATGACAAACCAATGATACTCATGCATCATCAAAGTATAAGCTAGCACACATAGAAATATGAAAAATCAATTTATAAACATAGGAGGAATTTAAGCCAGATTTCAATCCTTCTGCAATACCTTATCCCTCCCTGCACTGAGCAATGTTAGCCCGTCTTCTGATAATGCAAACGAAGTCACTGTTGAAAAATGTGCGTTAAGCACAGCAATGCATTTTTTGCTTTCAAGGTTCCAAACTCGCACTGTGCCATCATCACTTCCTGAAAATAACTAGACATCGAGAAAATAATGAGGCTGTAAGTACCACGAATACATAGAGAAATAAAAGGAATATATCACTAAAACCAACAACAGCTCAGTGGGGCTAATACTGAGTTACTTGCACCAACAAGAAAGAAGTTTGATTTCAATTGATCCTGTTCACTTAAGTAATTTATCTCCAAAATCACACTCACCAGAAGGCGCTTTGGATCTCTGTGGAACATTATGGTTGTCACAACACCTGTATGACCTCTAAAGAAATGTGTGCAAAATCCACCATCCACATCCCACACGCACACCTTCTTGTCTGCTCCAGCAGTTGCAAGCAACCCACCAGAGGCATGGCATGCCATGGCCATAACAGGACCATCATGTCCCTGTACAACATAGCAAAAATCAAATGAGCATACCTTGGATGTCAATATTGAGAAACAAAAAGAAGGAAGTACTAATATACTCAAATGAAACATTTTACAGTTGTGGAAAATGTTAACATTATATATGAAAATCCTCCATTCTGTCACTGCTGTCACCACTATGAAACAGGAACTGATGCACAGCCATTCATGCAAGATGAAGCAAAAGCTAGATTTATCATATTAATATGCATGCCTTATAACACTATGATGCAAAGCATCAATTAACAGACTGTCAGGTATCAGGAGGTGAAACTCCCTGAGTCTAGCTTATGCTTGCAACATTTTTTTAATACTTCCAAGAACACAAACTAGGTAAATTTTCTAGAACTAACTATTATGCGTTTCCATAAGAAGGTGCAGCTTTTAGCATTCCTGGAGCAAGCTACCAGTTATGTGTGAATATCTCGGGTGAAGAGCATAGGCTGGTCCACTGCTGTTTCCTAATTTTCCATGGCGCTTTAGTATCTCTTGATTCGTGAGATGTCTGAGAAGGTGATCGAGCATCTATTCATTCACCACCCTATTTGCACATAAAATTGATGCACTATGCCCGATTCCACATGCGCGAAAAATTGCACCTGAGCACCCTGTCTGATTGATTTCACGGATATGAAATTGGGAGCGAGGAGCTCCTTAATAGTAGGCGTTACGATTAGGATGCAGCATTTCAGACAGGAAGCAGCACAGTTAAGCGCCACAGAACACATGAAGATCAGAAAAGTACCTTCCAGCTGCGGATGCAGGTGCGGGACGCGAGGTCCCAGACCCTAATAAGCTTGCTGTGGCCAGCGGCGAAGAGGAGGCGGGAGTCGGGGGAGAGAGCGATTCCCGTGACGGCCTCGGAGTCGCCGTCGATGGGCTCCCCTATGACGGAGGCGTCGGCGGCCGACACCACGCGCAGCTCGCTGCCGCAGGCGCACGCGAAGAACGCCTCGGCGTCGCCCTCGCCCTCTCCCTCGCCTTCGCCGCGGGGGGCGCGCCCGACGGCGAACGGCCCGCCCGTATAGAACTGCTGCAGCGAGCGGTCGCAGCGGTAGTTCTTCTTGGGCCCCTGAGACAGAGCCATGGCGTGCGCTTCGGCGGCGGGGTCGTCGGAGCTAGGGTTTAGCGGTGGCGGCGGCGGCGGCGCGCGAGAAGGGGGGAGAAGGGTTTAAGAGTGGCGGCAGTGCGTTTGGGCGAGAGGGAGAGAAGCCTAAGGCGCACTCTCCGACACGTGGGTCCCTGACGCAGCGACGTTGAGGGCCGTGGCCCCCTGTTGGGCTCACGTTTAATTTTGTTTTGAGCAAAACATTCTGGCTCACGTCCTCAGTGTAGGCCGGCCCATTTCGCGATTTTCCAGTACCGATTTTTAGAAGTTTCTCGGATTTCTTTTTTTGCTGTTGATTTTTCCGAAATCACTAATTAAGGAGTACTCGTTGCAAAGAACACTTCACTTTTCCAGGTCGTGACAAGTGGCGCACATGCAGCGCGCCACTTGTCGCAACCTGGGAGTTTTCCCTTTTTTCGTAGATCCGTTTATTCAAAACATTTTATCTCTTAAACCGTGCATCCAAATCTCGAACCATTTTCACCATTGGATTCCTCGTGTCGAGATCTTCAAAACTAGATCCCATGTTGATAGGTTTTGACGAACTTTTTTTTTCATGAAAAAAGCCGGACGAAAAAAACCGGGCGAAAAAACCGAACCGGGAGCACGGTTTTTTCCCTTTCCGAAAGAGGATCACAACCGTGCCTCTCGTCGAAGCAAAACCGTGACTCTCGTGGAAGGAAAAAAAACAAAAAATGTGTTTTTTCCCATTTTTCGAGAGGCACGATCGTGACTCTCGCGAAAGCACAACCGTGCCTCTTGCGGAAGCAAAACCGTAACTCTCGTGAAAGAAAAGAAAAACAGAAAACACGTATTTTTTTCCTTTCCGAGAGGCACGGCCGTGACTTTCGCGTAAGCACAACCATGCCTCTCGCGGAAGCAAAACCGTGACTCTCACGAAAGAAAAAAAATAGAAAATGGGTTTTGTTTTTCCCTTTCCGAGTGGCACGGCCGTGACTCTCGCAAAAGAAAAAAAAAACAGAAAGTGCGTTTTTTTTTCGTTTCCGAAAGACACGACCGTGACTCTCGATAAAGCACAACCGTGCCTCTCGCGGGAGGAAAACCGTGACTTCTGCGAAAAAAAAGAAAACACGTTTTTTCGCGCAATTTTTTTTTGAAATGTTTTTTGATCGAAAAGCTAAGAAAGACCAGGAAAAAACCAAAACGTCAAAAAACCTGGGAAAAAACCGTTTAAAAAGCCGAAAACACGTGTGGAAAAATAAAAAAACAAAATCCGAAGGGAGCGTCCAGAGCGCGGCACGTGGCGAATGGCTGAGAGCGCGCGCTGATCGTTGCGAGGCTCCCGAAGGAGCGCTCGTTAACTAGTTGCTCCCTGATTTTTCCCTTGTTATCTTTCCTTTTTATTTATGTTTTTCCATTTTATTCTTTCTTTCTATTTTTTATTGTTCTTGTATGTTTTTATTTTTATTTTTCTTTGCTTTTTTTCCTTTTCATTTTCCTTTTTCCAAATTCCGAAAGTTTATTTCAAATTCGTAAACATTTTATAAAATGATGAAAAATTTCTGAGTTCATGAACTTTTTTTACAACACATGAACACATTTCAACTTTGTGAACTTTTTTTAAAGTTGTGAACATTTTTTGAATACGAGAACTCCTTTCAAATTCACGAACTGTTTCTGAAACTCGCGAAGATTGTCGTAGCATTTTTTGACACTGCCAAACATTTTTTTAAAATTTATGAATATATTTTTAATATGTGAAAAAATTAGGAATCCGTAAAAAGAGGTTCATGGACATTTTTCTCAACTTCAGCAAATTTTCTTAAAACTAGTGAACGTCTTTTGAATTCAAAACCATATTTTGAAATTCAAGAAAATATTTTAAAATTCATGAAGATTTTTGAAGTCACTAACATTTTTTAAATTTGTGAATATTTTTTAATTTCCAATCCATTTTGAAATTCAATGAATACTTTTTAAATTCATGAAAAATTCTAAAATTCATGAAAAAATAATTCACAGTTGTTTTATAAATTCATGAACATTATTTTAAATGCACAAACATTTTTAGAGTTTATGAACATTTTAAAAAAGGAAAACACAAAAGCCAAAATTTTCGAGCTTTCAAGTCCGTGAAAAATCTAAAAAACATTCTTTTCTCAAAGCCCGAATGTTTTTCAAAAAACATACAAAAAGAAAAAGAAAACGTATTTGAAAAAACATGGGAGCCCGTGCCTATGGCGGACCGCCCCAAAGTGTGTGGATGGGTGCGCGTTTGCTCATTTCCCCCCGCACAGGTCGGGGAGTAGAAGCACTTATCTAATGGGTTCCCCTTCGGTCTCCCGCAAAACTTACTTCTGGAGCTTTTGGAGCACGTCAAGTGCTGCACCATTTACTTCTAGGGCTTTTGGAGCACGTCAACTACTGCACCACGTGTTCCGCACTGGCACACCCTAAAAAATTTGTTTTTTCACACTATATCTAGGTTTTCGGGTTTCCTTTTCTTGGTTTCCCTAGGTTGTGTTAATTTGTTTGGGAAGCCATGCCATTCCGCGAGAAATATAGCAGGTTCTTCTGCAAGAAACACATCTGTGGTACACGAAACAGAGAAAAGCACGAATGAGTTTCCCCAAAAAAGAAAAAGTACATCATGTGCTTCTCAAAAAATGGAAAAGGTACAACTTCCCCCAAAAAGAAGAAACACAGCATGTGCTTCAACAAAAAGCACAACACTGCTTCTCGAAAAGGGAAAAGCACATGATGTGCTACCGCGACAAGCAAAACTATGCTTCCCGGAAAGCGAAAATCACAATTGCACTTCCAAAAAAGTGGAAAACACACAACCGGGCTTCCGGGTTATCTTTTTCGGTTTCATTTTTTCAGGTTATAGATTTCATATTTTTTGTTTCTAATTTCGTATTTTTTTGTGAGAAAAAGAATACTCGTGGAAACATATCAACATGAGATCTACTTTCGAAGATCTCGATGCGAGAAATCCAATTGTGAAGACGGTTCGTAATTTGGACACACAATTCAATAGATAAAACATTTCAAAAAACGAATCTAAGAAAAAAGGGATAACTCGCAAGTAATGATAAGTGACGCACATGCAACACTTGTGAGCAACAGAGAAGGTGGGGAGTGACCTTTGCAAAGGGTACCCCTTAATTACTGATTTTGGTGTATGTATGTCGTAGGGCGTAGCCTAAAGGAGCTTGCAGTGGGCCGGCCCACTAGAGGATTCACTTTTTTCTAGTTTTTCTTCCCGTGTATTTTTATTTTCTATTTACATTATTCTTAATATTTATAATTAGTAAAAAAAGTTGATTTAATTTGTTTAAAAATCACCATGCATTAAAAATTTTCATGCAAAAAATGTTCGCATAATTTATAAAAACACAATTCATATAATTTTAGGAAATGTTCATTCGTTTTAAAAATATGTTCATGACATTTCTGGATAGTATTTATACAATTTTTAAGTTAGTTCCTGTAATATTGTAAAAAAGTGTTGTGATATATTAAAAAAATGTTCCCAAGACTTAAAAAATATTCAGCAAGTTTTTATAAAATGTCCATAGCATTTTGTGCAAATGTGCAATGTGTGTTGAAAAAATGTTCACTGTATTTTTACAAGTGTTCAATATGCATTTGACACATGTTCAACATGTATTCGGAAAAATGTTCAACGTGTATTTAAAAAATGTTCAACTTGTATGTGAAAAATATTTAGCGTATATTTGACAAATGTTATGTATGTATTCAAAAAAATGTCAATAGTGTATCTGAAAAAAAGGTGAGAATGTGAAAAATGTTCAGTATGTTACACACATTATTGGGCTGGTCTGCTAGCATTAGCGCCAGAGCGCGAGTTGTTCTTCGGTCTTGCAGTAGGTGAGACATAGCCCTGACGATGTATAGAAAGCCCGTGAAATTTACTTCCTATCTACCCAGTGCCGAAAGATTGTCGGACCATGACCCGGAAGCCCACATGGGTAACATTCTTCGAGTTCTCAAAAGGAAAAGGGTGACATTCTTCTCGATCCTGAAATTTCTTTCACTGAAGCTGATCAGATCAGTGATCACGATCTGCTGCCAAATTCACATAGTTCCGTCTCACCTTGCCTTGTGACCCGTTAGACAAAAAGAAGGCATATGTAAGCTTCGTCCTTGCGAAACTAAGCGTAGCGGGGATGGTCACGTCTCCTGTGGTGCCATCTAGATTTAATTCATAGGTTCCGCATGAGTTCTCACACTTTTTCTGGATTACGATGTTGACTTCGTCAACCTCAAGATTTGGCAGAGGTGCTTAGACTATCCACAGTGAGAGTAATATAGGTAATAACATCATATATATGTAGATAAAGTAGATAATGTGGTAAGTAATGAATGAAGAAAGAGAGGCATGTGACTACTAATATGAGTAACATCACACATATCAAGGCAAGATAAGTCTATAGCCTAGTAAATGAAGTGTTGCATGTTACCACACATATGTTACTCCTCACTATAAACATAGTAATATAGAATAGTAACATGGACATGTTACTACCTATTATGACTAGTCTTATAAGATAGCATGTGCGAGAATCCTCGAGCGTAGGCTTCTTCGTCTTGTGACCTTTGAAACAAATCAAGGGCTGATCACACGGTCACACCATGTGTTTTGTTTTCTCTTGGGTGGAGTGGAGCCAAGGCGTGTTCGGTGTTCCGCCGGAGACGACGACGACGGAGGCTCCGACCAACAACTTTACGCGCTAGATTTGCTGGAAAGCTAGCTAGGTAGACGACCCGGATAAAGTCGATTAGCAGCAGCAGCCAGCCAGCCAGCCAGCAGGCCCCTCTATAATTCCGTTTCCAGGTCGTGACGCGGGACGAACGGGACGGCGGATCGGAGGGGCCGATCGATGTCATATCATATGGGCACGCCGTCCCTGTCCCGTACTTGATCGCGCAAAAGATGGTGCACACGTCTCCCACCGTCGGCATCTATCGCTTGTCCTGTCCTGCGCCCCTCCCGGCGTTTCTCTCCGGCAGGTAGCGGCCAAGGCCAGGTTCTCCGGGTTCAGGATCAAAAGGCGCATCTAACCCCAGGACTTCGCCTCGATCCCACATGGAAAACGCACGCACTCACGCATACGTTTCTTGGACATTCCCCAGTTCAGTACAACATCCGAGGGCTACGTCCGGTACATGTGTTGTGTCCTACTGGATAGTGGTTTGGTTGGCTCGTCGACGTCGTCGCTTAGGTAAACGCGGCGTGCATGCGTACGTACGTTGGATCTCTCGCCGGCGAGACGTGCGGATCGCGTCGCGTACGACGACCCGTGTTTTTTCAAGGTGCATGCGTGTGCGACCGGACGAACGTAACGCTCGACCGTCAAACACGTTTGTCTCAATGCTTCACCTTGTACAGATGCTAAGACTGTCATATAGGTAAAAAAGATAATGCGACAAGGTAATTAAGATGAGAGAGATGGGTGTGGTGACCCCAGAAAAAAACAATGCCAAACGCAGGAATCTAGGGAAAATACTTAAATGAAAGAAGCCCACCAATGCATGGACAACTTTATTAGTTGCTAAATCATTAAATGAAGGATGCTTAGCAACAACAAGCTAAGCACCTTTGCATTAGGGACTTTAGTTGCTTAAATTTTTAATGTACTTAGCATCTCATATATGCGTCAACTGATCGCCATCAGCTCCTATAGTTTTTCCTCGGAAATCTACGTAGTTTTGCCCGGACTAACGTAACGCTCGAACGTAGCAGTACTACTACCTCTCTCTCAGTTTACAGGGCGTGCGCGTACCCCTAGGTTGTCAATTTGACCAGCCTAATATAAGTCATATATTATAAAAAATATATCAATATAAACTTCGAAGTTTCTACTTTCAAAAGATATAATTTTTGTGTTATATAGTTTATATTAGGGTGATAAAATTGGCTACCTAGGTATACGCGTAGAACTTATAAACTGAAACGGAGGTAGTATTGTTTTGCCCGGCGAGATGATTGGTTCAAGGGTACTACGTAGCTTCCAGTAGAATCTTCCTCGGTTGCCCACGTTCACAAGCATTTAACACTTCGTATGTGGTTTCGTGCATGGGCAAGTAGAACACCCGCAAAAAAAAAAAAAGAAGTAGAACATCACCAACGACATTTCACCATCGGCCCTGTCTCTTTCTCTTCATCGAGTGTCGTCATCATCGATCATTTTCACCGAGACCATGTAACGTATAGCGCCATCATTTCTACGTATATACACAAAAACTATGAGCGTACTTCCTGTTACGCGTACCAGTATGTGCCAGCCCCCAACTTTAGTAGTTACCTAGTAACTAAAGGAAAAACATTAACATATACTTCCTCCGTCCCATATTAACTGTCGCTCTAACGGTTGTAACTATACATATTTTTCAGGGAAACGTATTTATTTCACACAGCTGTTAACAGCGCTGTCAGAAGTACATGTAGATATGATATGGCCATTCCAATACTCACCTAGTCACCAGTAGAGGTTACCAGTCACCTGGATTTGGTCTAGATTCACCTTTAGAATCTGAATACAAGATCAGTCCACATGACGTGTCACATCGATCATTCACACCAGAAGGCATCTACCAAGTTCAACAGTTCCACTCCGTTTCATATATTCAACACACTGAACCCCACGGATAGGATTCAACTTGGTACGGGCAGCAAAAGTCAACAGAGTTCGTTTCACCTTCTTCTTAAAGAATTCCACCAGTCATTATCCATTGAAACGACACCACGGACTTCCTTAAAGGTTCGAAGTAATGACCAAATGATCATTGATCACTCACATCAATCCTATAAACGATCCTTCTTCTGTTGGACAAGTCGATGGCTTCAAACATCGGGCAACCCTTTTACCTGCCTAACTCTAACTATAAACGATCCTTTTGCTGTTGATGAAGTCATAACTTGTGTAGATTCAGCACAGATGATCGATCATTAGATATAGTCGATGCCGTTACATACTTGGATGCTGTAGACTGTTGGTGTGGACTTTGGCCTCGGCTCTAGAAGGCCGTACGCCAGTCTCAAGGCCCTTGATGAGCTCCATCAGCTTCAACCCTACAAAAGCCAAATTCCTACCCCCAACCAATAATAGGTATCAGAGAGAAACATGACATTGTGTTGGATGTTACGTCCATAATAATGCAAAGTACTCCCTTAATAATTGGAAGTACAATGAGAAAGCACCCTGCCACCCTTAATTATTTTTATGTCACCTTTTTTTTGGAACATAATAACCTATCACCCATAATAACTCAATCTTGCATATTACATGGATTGAGAGTGTAATATGTTTAAAATACCCTCCCTTACTCATCAAAACGTTGGAAGCGACTTGAGATATCTTTTGGGAAAAGAGAATAACGCCTACCTGCTTTGGTTGGTGGGGGCGGCTCCTCCGATTCATTATTTATTTGCAAAAAAGTATATTATTTATTTTCTGTAGGTTGATTATTTTATGTGAGGGTCTAAAATACTCCTTCCTCACCAAATAGGTGGCGTATAAAATGAGTCAAAGAATCAACATTTTCTTAGTTTTACAAAGAATATATAGAAAAATATGAATATAAAAAAGTCAAATCAATATCGATATATCCACCGTCAGACATATTTTCACAATATATTAATTCAACATTTTAGATGCTAATATTTTCTGAATTCTATATATTTGATCAAACTTATAAATTAATTGACTTTTTAATCTAGATACGATATGGCCATTCCAATACTCACCTAGTCACCAGTAGAGGACTAGAGGTTACCAGTTACCTGGATTTGGTCTAGATTCACCTTTAGAATCTGAATGCAAGATCGGTCCGGATGCGTGTCATGTCGATCATTCACACGAAAAAGCATGTACCGAGTTCAACAGTTCCACTCCGTTTAACTATTCAGCACAAATAAACCAACGGATATAGGATGCCTCAACTTGGTACGGGCAGCAAAAGTCAACAGAGTTCGTTCCACCTTGTGCTCAAAGAATTCCACCAGTCTTTATCCATTGAAACGACACAACGGAGAACGGACTTCCTTAAAGATCCATAAGGTCAGAATGACCCAATGATCATTGATCACTCACATCAACCCTTCGTGCTTTCCTTCTTCTGTTGGGATAAGTCGATGGCTTCCAATATCAGGCAACTCTTTACCTACCTAACTCTAACTATAAACCATCCATTTCCTGTTGATGAAGTCATCACTTGTGTAGACTCATCACAGATGATCGATCATAAGATATAGTCGACGCTGTTACGTATTTGGATGCTCTAAACTGTTTGTGTGGACTTTGGCATTGGCTCTAGAAGGCCGTATGTCAGTCTCAAGGCCCTTGAAGAGCTCCATCAGCTTCAACCCCGCAAAAGCCAAATTCCTACCCCAACCAATAATAGGTATAAGAGAGAAACATGACATTGTGTTGGATGCTACCTTCATAATAATGTAAAGCACTCCCATAATAATTGGAAGTATGAGAAAGCACCATGCCACCCTTAATTATTTATATATCACCTTTTTTGGAACATAATAACCTATCACCCATAATAACTCAATCTTGCATATTATATGGACTGAGAGTGTAATATGTTTGCTTTTTTTTGTGAAGTTTTAGTTCATTCGTTATTTATTTGCAAAAAAGTATATTATTTATTTACTGTAGGTTGATTATTTTATGTGAGGGTCTAAAATACTCCTTCCTCGCCAAATATGTGGCGTATAAAATGAGTCAAAGAGTCAACGCTTTCTAAGTTTTACCAAGAATATATAGAAAAATATGAATATAAGAAAACAAAAACAATATCAATATATCCAACATTAGATATATTTCCATAATATATTATTCAATACTGTAGATGCTGATATTTTCTTCTATATATTTGATCAAACATATAAATTAATTGACTTTTTAATAGAATATATGCTCCCTGGTGAATAGTAAATTTAAGAAAAGTAATAAAATTTAAAATTATGATTCTTTTTGTAGATGTTCATGTTAGTGTAACAAGCGTGCTTGCCAATTTTCATGCGAAAGGAGATAACAGTGTTTCGTCGGTGAAGAAAAAAAAACAAAATTAAGTGCAACATTTGGAGGTACTATTTGTCGTTCAACTTGTTTTTTTGTGCACAGGTCAACATGCTTTAAGCTTCCCCCTACAAATTTGCAAAAAATTGACCTTGGCAAAATACATTTTTGGTGCGCAGGAGCATATACCACTAGTAGAAAACGGAGTTTTAGCGCCGGTTCGTAAGGGCCTTTAGTGCCGGTTCCATAACCGGCACTAAAGGGTGGGCACTAAAGGCCCCCCCCCTTTAGTACCGGTTTGGCACGAACCGGCGCTAAAGTGCCACCACGTGGCGTGAGCTTGCGCCCTGGTATAGGGGACCTTTAGTACCGGTTGGTGTTACCAACCGGTACTAAAGGTTTTTTTATTTGAATTTTTTGGATTTTTTTATTTTTTTTTAATTTTTAATTTTTTTGAATTATTTGATGATTTAGTCTCTAATCACCTCTCTTAACTGCTCAAGTGTGGATCACTCATTCCAAATCATCTAACTTCCCGACCGGTCACCCATCCCTCTCACTACTCCAGCCCGAGCACGCTTAACTTTCGGGTTCTATTCTCCTTCGTTTCCGAGTCTGCACTTGTTGTTTTCCTGACAATAGTAAGATGTCAATCCTATTAACCCTCAGGAGTTTAGCTTAAGCATGAAGTCACACATTTCACCGTTTGAGTTTGAAACTATTATTCTAAAAAACAGTAATTATTTAGTAACGCTAATATTTCTTGAATAAGTTTGACCATAGTTTGACCAGATTTGACCAAAACTCAAAAGATTGAAATAATTATTTAGTAACACTAATATTCTCAAATAATTATGTAGTAACATTAATACTTCTTGAATAAGTAGTTTGACCAGATTTAACCAAATTTTTTTAAGCAAACTGAAATTTGACCATATCTTTTTTTCCTTTTGAAATTTGAGGATTCTAAAAAATTCCAAACAGGCCGTAGGCGGTCTCCATCGGATGCGGATTTTCGTGCTGAATTTTTTGATATATTATATGTTTTTTCCGACATCGTATGCAAAAGTTATAGCGGTTTTACATTTTCCCTACACTTTTTGCAAAACATGTCCAAATTGTAGTTTTTAAATTTTCCTAACTAGTAGATGTAGTAATATAACTACCTCTTGAAGGATTTTATTTTTTGAAGTTTTTATCATTTTCTTTTGATTTTTTCAAACTGAAATGGCGACACACGAGGGGGGGGGGGTAGAGTTTGAAAATTGCCCTATAGTGCCGGTTTGTGTCAAACCAGTACTATAGGTCAGACCCCTTTAGTACCGGTTCATGGCACGAACCGGTACTAAAGGTTAGACCTTTAGTACCGGTTCGTGCCATGAACCGGTACTAAAGGTGATCGTGGGGCCCTGGCCTGACGCTAGCCTGCCACCACCCCTTTAGTACCGATTCGTGCCACGAACCGGTACTAAAGGTTCAACACGAACCGGCATTAATATAAATCCATTCGAACCGGCACTAATGATACCTTAGTACCGGGCCAAAATCAAACCGGCACTAGTGTGCTTCACGTTTGACCCTTTTTCTACTCCCTAGAGCCAAGCAATATCCGATTTATATGCCACTTATTTGGGGACAGAGGGAGGAGTTCAACGAAATGAATTGCACATTTGTGACACAATGGTGTGTTGAAGCATCTTTTACTTCCCATGAAACTTTGATAAGAATTAGCATAAATAATTATTGCTATATTTTTCAAACACATTTGTGTGACCGGCCAGGACCTGATAGTATGGGTATGTTGGTGAACGTAGCAGAATTTTAAAATTTTCTACGCATCACCAAGATCAATCTATGGAGTCATCTAACAACGAGGGAGAGAGGAGTGCATCTACATACCCTTGTAGATCGCGCGCGGAAGCGTTCAAGAGAACGGGGTTGATGGAGTCGTACTCGTCGTGATCCAAATCACCGATGACCTAGCGCCGAACGGACGGCACCTCCGCGTTCAACACACGTACGGTTGGGAAGACGTCTCCTCCAACTTGATCCAGCAAGGGGGAAGGAGACGTTGATGAAGATCCAGCAGCACGACGGCGTGGTGGTGGAAGCAACGGTGATCTCGGCAGGGTTTCGCCAAGCTCAGGGAGAGGGAGGAGTGTCACGGAAGGGAAAGGGAGGCGCCAGGGGCTAGGGTGCGGCTGCCCTCCCTCCCCCCACTATATATAGGACCCCTAGAGGGGGGGGGCGTCGGCCCTAGGAGATTGGATCTCCAAGGGGGGGGGGGGCTGCCAAGGGGGTGGAGTGCCCCCCAAGCCAAGTGGGGCGCCCCCCACCCCTAGGGTTTCCAACCCTAGACGCAGGGGGAGGCCCATGGGGGGCGCACCAGCCCACTAGGGGATGGTTCCCCTCCCACTTTAGCCCATGGGGCCCTCCGGGATAGGTGGCCCCGACCCGGTGGACCCCCGGGACCCTTCCGGTGGTCCCGGTACAATACCGATTACCCCCGAAACCTTCCCGATGGTCGAAACTTGACTTCCTATATATAAATCTTCACCTCCGGACCATTCCGGAACTCCTCGTGACGTCCGGGATCTCATCCGAGACTCCGAACAACTTTCGGGTTATCGTATACTAATATCTCAACAACCCTAGCGTCACCGAACCTTAAGTGTGTAGACCCTACGGGTTAGGGAGACACGCAGACATGACCGAGACGACTCTCCGGTCAATAACCAACAGCGGGATCTGGATACCCATGTTGGCTCCCACATGCTCCTCGATGATCTCATCGGATGAACCACGATGTCGAGGATTCAATCAATCCGTATACAATTCCCTTTGTCAATCGGTACGTTACTTGCCCGAGACTCGATCGTCGGTATCCCAATACCTCGTTCAATCTCGTTACCGGCAAGTCACTTCACTCGTACCGTAATGCATGATCCCGTGATCAACCACTTGGTCACATTGAGCTCATTATGATGATGCATTACCGAGTGGGCCCAGAGATACCTCTCCGTCATACGGAGTGACAAATCCCAGTCTCGATTCGTGCCAACCCAACAGACACTTTCGGAGATACCTGTAGTGTACCTTTATAGTCACCCAGTTACGTTGTGACGTTTGGCACACCCAAAGCACTCCTACGGTATCCGGGAGTTGCACAATCTCATGGTCTAAGGAAATGATACTTGACATTCGGAAAAGCTATAGCAAACGAACTACACGATCTTTGAGCTATGCTTAGGATTGGGTCTTGTCCATCACATCATTCTCCTAATGATGTGATCCCGTTATCAATGACATCCAATGTCCATAGTCAGGAAACCATGACTATCTTTTGATCAACGAGCTAGTCAACTAGAGGCTCACTAGGGACGTGTTGTGGTCTATGTATTCACACATGTATTACGATTTCCGGATAACACAATTATAGCATGAACAATAGACAATTATCATGAACAAAGAAATATAATAATAACCATTTTATTATTGCCTCTAGGGCATATTTCCAACAGTCTCCCACTTGCACTAGAGTCAATAGTCTAGTTACATTGTGATGAATCGAACACCCATGCAGTTCTGGTGTTGATCATGTTTTGCTCTAGGGAGAGGTTTAGTCAACGGATCTGCCACATTCAGGTCCGTATGTACTTTACAAATATCTATGTCTCCATTTTGAACACTTTCACGAATGGAGTTGAAGCGACGCTTGATATGCCTGGTCTTCCTGTGAAACCTGGGCTCCTTGGCAAGGGCAATAGCTCCAGTGTTGTCACAGAAGAGAGTCATCGGGCCCGACGCATTGGGTATGACTCCTAGGTCGGTAATGAACTCCTTCACCCAGATTGCCTCTTGTGCTGCCTCCGAGGCTGCCATGTACTCCGCTTCACATGTAGATCCCGCCACAACGCTTTGCTTGCAACTGCACCAGCTTACTGCCCCACCATTCAAAATATACACGTATCCGGTTTGTGACTTAGAGTCATCCAGATCTGTGTCGAAGCTAGCATCGACGTAACCCTTTACGACGAGCTCTTCGTCACCTCCATAAACGAGAAACATATCCTTAGTCCTCTTCAGGTACTTCAGGATATTCTTGACCGCTGTCCAGTGTTCCATGCCGGGATTACTTTGGTACCTTCCTACCAAACTTACGGCAAGGTTTACATCAGGTCTGGTACACAGCATAGCATACATGATAGACCCTATGGCCGAGGCATAGGGGACGACACTCATCTTTTCTCTATCTTCTGCCGTGGTCGGGCATTGAGCCGTGCTCAATCTCGTACCTTGCAATACAGGCAAGAACCCCTTCTTTGACTGATCCATATTGAACTTCTTCAATATCTTGTCAAGGTACGTACTCTGTGAAAGACCAATGAGGCGTCTCGATCTATCTCTATAGATCTTGATGCCTAATATGTAAGCAGCTTCTCCAAGATCCTTCATTGAAAAACACTTGTTCAAGTAGGCCTTTATGCTTTCCAAGAATTCTATATCATTTCCCATCAACAGTATGTCATCCACATACAATATGAGAAATGCTACAGAGCTCCCACTCACTTTCTTGTAAATGCAGGCTTCTCCATAAGTCTGCGTAAACCCAAACGCTTTGATCATCTCATCAAAACGAATGTTCCAACTCCGAGATGCTTGCACCAGCCCATAAATCGAGCGTTGGAGCTTGCACACCTTGTCAGCATTCTTAGGATCGACAAAACCTTCCGGCTGCATCATATACAATTCTTCCTTAAGGAAACCATTAAGGAATGCCGTTTTGACGTCCATTTGCCATATCTCATAATCATAGAATGCGGCAATTGCTAACATGATTCGGACGGACTTCAGCTTCGCTACGGGTGAGAAAGTCTCATCGTAGTCAACCCCTTGAACTTGTCGATAACCCTTAGCGACAAGCCGAGCTTTATAGATGGTTACATTACCATCCGCGTCTGTCTTCTTCTTAAAGATCCATTTATTTTCTATGGCTCGCCGATCATCGGGCAAGTCAGTCAAAGTCCATACTTCGTTTTCATACATGGATCCTATCTCGGATTTCATGGCTTCCAGCCATTTGTCGGAATCTGGGCCCGCCATTGCTTCTTCATAGTTCGAAGGTTCACCGTTGTCTAACAACATGATTTCCAAGACAGGGTTGCCGTACCACTCTGGTGCGGAACGTGTCCTTGTGGACCTACGAAGTTCAGTAGCAACTTGATCTGAAGTTTCATGATCATCATCATTAACTTCCTCTCTAGTCGGTGCAGGCACCTCAGGAACAATTTCTTGAGCTGCGCCACTTACCGGTTCAAGAGGTAATACTTCATCGAGTTCTACTTTCCTCCCACTTATTTCTTTCGAGAGAAACTCTTTCTCTAGAAAGGATCCATTCTTGGCAACAAAGATCTTGCCTTCGGATCTGAGGTAGAAGGTATACCCAATAGTTTCTTTAGGGTATCCTATGAAGACGCATTTTTCCGATTTGGGTTCGAGCTTTTCAGGTTGAAGTTTCTTGACATAAGCATCGCATCCCCAAAATTTTAGAAACGACAGCTTAGGCTTCTTCCCAAACCATAATTCATACGGTGTCGTCTCAACGGATTTCGACGGAGCCCTATTTAAAGTGAATGCGGCAGTCTCTAAAGCATAGCCCCAAAATGACAGCGGTAAATCGGTAAGAGACATCATAGATCGCACCATATCCAATAGAGTGCGATTACGATGTTCGGACACACCATTACGCTGAGGTGTTCCAGGCGGCGTGAGTTGTGAAACTATTCCACATTTCCTTAAGTGTGTGCCAAATTCGTGACTCAAGTATTCTCCCCCACGATCTGATCGCAAGAACTTGATTTTCTTGTCACCTTGATTCTCAACCTCACTCTGAAATTCCTTGAACTTTTCAAAGGTCTCAGACTTGTGTTTCATTAAGTAGACATACCCATATCTACTCAAGTCATCAGTGAGGGTGAGAACATAACGATAGCCACCGCGAGCCTCAACACTCATTGGACCGCACACATCAGTATGTATGATTTCCAATAAGTTGGTTGCTCACTCCATTGTTCCTGAGAATGGAGTCTTGGTCATTTTACCCATGAGGCATGGTTCGCACGTGTCAAATGATTCGTAATCAAGAGACTCCAAAAGTCCATCTGCATGGAGCTTCTTCATGCGTTTGACACCTATGTGACCAAGGCGGCAGTGCCACAAGTATGTGGGACTATCATTATCAACCTTACATCTTTTGGTATTCACACTATGAATATGTGTAACATTACGCTCGAGATTCATTAAGAATAAACCATTCACCAGCGGAGCATGACCATAAAACATATCTCTCATATAAATAGAACAACCATTATTCTCGGATTTAAATGAGTAGCCATCTCGAATTAAACGAGATCCTGATACAATGTTCATGCTCAAAGCTGGCACTAAATAACAATTATTGAGGTTTAAAACTAATCCCGTAGGTAAATGTAGAGGCAGCGTGCCGACGGCGATCACATCGACCTTGGAACCATTCCCGACGCGCATCGTCACCTCGTCCTTCGCCAGTCTCCGCTTATTCCGCAGCTCCTGCTTTGAGTTACAAATGTGAGCAACCGCACCGGTATCAAATACCCAGGAGCTACTACGAGTACTGGTAAGGTACACATCAATTACATGTATATCACATATACCTTTAGTGTTGCCGGCCTTCTTGTCCGCTAAGTATTTGGGGCAGTTCCGCTTCCAGTGACCACTTCCCTTGCAATAAAAACACTCAGTCTCGGGCTTGGGTCCATTCTTTGGCTTCTTCCCGGCAGCTTGCTTACCGGGCGCGGCAACTCCCTTGCCGTCCTTCTTGAAGTCTTCTTACCCTTGCCTTTCTTGAACTTAGTGGTTTTATTCACCATCAACACTTGATGTTCCTTTTTGATTTCAACCTCTGTTGATTTCAGCATTGAATATACCTCAGGAATGGTCTTTTCCATCCCCTGCATATTGAAGTTCATCACAAAGCTCTTGTAGCTCGGTGGAAGCGACTGAAGGATTCTGTCAATGACCGCGTCATCCGGGAGATTAACTCCCAGTTGAGTCAAGCGGTTATGCAACCCAGACATTTTGAGTATGTGCTCACTGACAGAACTATTTTCCTCCATCTTACAACTGAAGAACTTGTTGGAGACTTCATATCTCTCGACCCGGGCATGAGCTTGGAAAACCATTTTCAGCTCTTCGAACATCTCATATCTCCGTGTCTCTCAAAACGCTTTTGAAGCCCCGGTCCTAAGCTGTAAAGCATGCCGCACTGAACGAGGGAGTAATCATCAGCACGTGACTGCCAAGCGTTCATAACGTCTTGGTTCTTTGGGATGGGTGCGTCACCTAGCGGTGCTTCTAGGACATAATCTTTCTTGGCAGCTATGAGGATGATCCTCAGGTTCCGGACCCAGTCCATATAGTTGCTGCCATCATCTTTCAGCTTGGTTTTCTCTAGGAACGCGTTGAAGTTGAGGGCAACATTAGCGTGGGCCATTTGATCTACAAGACATAGTGTAAAGATTTTAGACTAAGTTCATGATAATTAAGTTCATCTAATCAAATTATTCAATGAACTCCCACTCAGATAGACATCCCTCTAGTTATCTAAGTGAAACATGATCCGAGTTAACTAGGCCGTGTCCGATCATCACGTGAGACGGACTAGTCAACATCGGTGAACATCTTCATGTTGATCGTATCTTCTATACGACTCATGCTCGACCTTTCGGTCTTTCGTGTTCCGAGGCCATGTCTGTACATGCTAGGCTCGTCAAGTCAACCTAAGTGTATTGCGTGTGTAAATCTGGCTTACACCCGTTGTATTCGAACGTTAGAATCTATCACACCCGATCATCACGTGGTGCTTCGAAACAACGAACCTTCGCAACGGTGCACAGTTAGGGGGAACACTTTCTTGAAATTATTACGAGGGATCATCTTATTTAAGCTACCGTCGTTCTAAGCAAATAAGATGCAAAACATGATAAACATCACATGCAATCAAATAGTGACATGATATGGCCAATATCATTTGCTCCTTTTGATCTCCATCTTCGGGGCTTCATGATCATCGTTGTCACCGGCATGACACCATGATCTCCATCATCATGATCTCCATCATCGTGTCTTCTTGAAGTTGTCTCGTCATCCATTACTTCTACTACTATGGCTAACACTTTAGCAATAAAGTAAAGTAGTTACATGACGTTTATGTTGACATGCATGTCATAAATAAATAAAGACAACTCCTATGGCTCCTGCCGGTTGTCATACTCATCGACATGCAAGTCGTGATTCCTATTACAAGAACATGATCAATCTCATACATCACATATATTATTCATCACATCCTTTTGGCCATATCACATCACACGACACATGCTGCAAAAACAAGTTAGACGTCCTCTAATTGTTGTTGCAAGTTTTTTATGTGGCTGCTATAGGTTTCTAGCAAGAACGTTTCTTACCTACGCCAAAACCACAACGTGATATGCCAATTTCTATTTACCCTTCATAAGGACCCTTTTCATCGAATCCGATCCGACTAAAGTGGGAGAGACAGACACCCGCTAGCCACCTTATGCAACTAGTGCATGTCAATCGGTGGAACTAGTCTCACGTAAGCGTACGTGTAAGGTCGGTCCGGGACGCTTCATCCCACGATGCCGCCGAATCAAGATAAGACTAGTAACGATAAACAAATTGACAATATCCATGCCCACAACTGCTTTGTGTTCTACTCGTGCATAGTAACTACGCATAGACCTAGCTCATGATGCCACTATTGGTGAACGTAGCAGAATTTTAAAATTTTCTACGCATCACCAAGATCAATCTATGGAGTCATATAGCAACGAGGGAGAGAGGAGTGCATCTACATGCCCTTGTAGATCGCGTGTGGAAGCGTTCAAGAGAACGGGGTTGATGGAGTCGTACTCGTCGTGATCCAAATCACCGATGATGACCTAGCGCCGAACGGACGGCACCTCCGCATTCAACACACGTACGGTTGGGAAGACGTCTACTCCAACTTGATCTAGCAAGGGGGAAGGAGAGGTTGATGAAGATCCAGTAGCACGACGGCGTGGTGGTGGAAGCAACAGTGATCTCGGTAGGGCTTCGCCAAGCTCAGGGAGAGGGAGGAGTGTCACGGGAGGGAGAGGGAGGCGCCAGGGGCTAGGGTGCGGCTGCCCCCCCCACTATATATATGACCCCTACGGGGGGGGGGGGGCGCCAGCCCTAGGAGATTGGATCTCCAAGGGGGGGCGGTGGCCAAGGGGGTGGAGTGCCCCCCAAGCAAAGTGGGGCGCCCCCACCCCTAGGGTTTCCAACCCTAGGCGCAGGGGGAGGCCCATGGGGGGCGCACCAGCCCACTAGGGGCTGGTTCCCCTCCCACTTTAGCCCTTGGGGCCCTCCGGGATAGGTGGCCCCGACCCGGTGGACCCCCGGGACCCTTTCGGTGGTCCCAGTACAATACCGATTACCCCCGAAACCTTCCCGATGGCCGAAACTTGACTTCCTATATATAAATCTTCACCTCCGGACCATTCCGGAACTCCTCGTGACGTCCGGGATCTCATCGGGACTCCGAACAACTTTCGGGTTACCGTATACTAATATCTCAACAACCCTAGCGTCACCGAACCTTAAGTGTGTAGACCCTACGGGTTCGGGAGACACGCAGACATGACCGAGACGACTCTCCGGTCAATAACCAACAACGGGATCTGAATACCCATGTTGGCTCCCACATGCTCCTCGATGATCTCATCGGATGAACCACGATGTCGAGGATTCAATCAATCCGTATACAATTCCCTTTGTCAATCAGTACGTTACTTGCCCGAGACTCGATCGTCGGTATCCCAATACCTCATTCAATCTCGTTACCGGCAAGTCACTTTACTCGTACCGTAATGCATGATCCCGTGATCAACCACTTGGTCACATTGAGCTCATTATGATGATGCATTACCGAGTGGGCCCAGAGATACCTCTCCGTCATTCGGAGTGATAAATCCCAGTCTCGATTCGTGCCAACCCAACAGACACTTTCAGAGATACCTGTAGTGTACCTTTATAGTCACCCAGTTATGTTGTGACGTTTGGCACACCCAAAGCACTCCTATGGTATCCGGGAGTTGCACAATCTAATGGTCTAAGGAAATGATACTTGACATTCGGAAAAGCTATAGAAAACGAACTACACGATCTTTGAGCTATGCTTAGGATTGGGTCTTGTCCATCACATCATTCTCCTAATGATGTGATCCCGTTATCAATGACATCCAATGTCCATAGTCAGGAAACCATGACTATCTTTTGATCAACGAGCTAGTCAACTAGAGGCTCACTAGGGACGTGTTGTGGTCTATGTATTCACAGATATATTACGATTTCCGGATAACACAATTATAGCATGAACAAAGAAATATAACAATAACCATTTTATTATTGCCTCTAGGGCATATTTCCTTCCTCGCCAAATAGGTGGCGTATAAAATGAGTCAAAGAGTCAACGCTTTCTAAGTTTTACCAAGAATATATAGAAAAATATGAATATAAGAAAACAAAAACAATATCAATATATCCAACATTAGATATATTTCCATAATATATTATTCAATATTGTAGATGCTGATATTTTCTTCTATATATTTGGTCAAACATATAAATTAACTGACTTTTTAATAGAATATATGCTCCCTGGTGAATAGTAAATTTAAGAAAAGTAATAAAATTTAAAATTATGATTTTTTTGTAGATGATCGTGTTAGTGTAACAAGCGTGCTTGCCAATTTTCATGCGAAAGGAGATAGCAGTGTTTCGTCGGTGAAGAGAAAAACAACAAAATTAAGTGCAACATTTGGAGGTACTATTTGTCGTTCAACTTGTTTTCTTGTGCACAGGTCAACATGCTTTAAGCTTTCCCCCCTACAAATTTGCAAAAAATTGACCTTGGCAAAATACATTTTTGGTGCGCAGGAGCATATACTCCCTAGAGCCAAGCAATATCCGATTTATATGCCACTTATTTGGGGATAGAGGGAGGAGTTCAACGAAATGAATTGCACATTTGTGACACAATGGTGTGTTGAAGCATCTTTTACTTCCCATGAAACTTTGAATAAGAATTAGCATAAATAATTACTGCTATATTTTTCAAACACATTTGTGTGACCGGCCAGGACCTGATAGTATGGGTACACTTACCATCCAATGTGGCGAGGATGCTTGGACCAACTACACTCCATGTCAAATTGTTGCCTTTTCTTAGGGCTGAGTTTGCACTTGGTTCTCTCATGTCCATGTAAGTAGAGTCAAAATAGCGCGATACAAGTGATACACGAGACACTTGTAACTAACTCGACTGGGTAAGGTTTAGGCTTTACCCGCTCTACACTTAACACGTCCTAGTACCATATAAGCTTCAATTTTAGAGTGGCCATCATGTCAGAGCAACCTCAACCATTAAGTGTGATTAGAAATGGTTTTGTTTGTGCTAAATATGGTTGTACTTTGGTACAAGTATCTAGTTCAAAATGAAGTTTATTCAACCTTTCATAAAATTGCTCGTGGATAGCAACGCTCACGTTGTCTCTATAAAACAAGTAAGCCCCCCCCCCCCCCCCCCCCCCCCCCGGCCTAAATAGTCAAACATTTCTATGTTTGACCAAATTTATAGAAAAAAATCCATATCAACAATACTAATAACTAAAATATGAAAAATATACTCCCTCCGTTCCTTTTTACTCCGCATATAAGATTTGTGCTGAGTCAAACTTCACCAACTTTGACCAAATTTGTATAAAAAAATATCAACATCTACAATATCAAATATGCATAATATGAAACTACATTCCATAATGAATCTAAAGATATCCCTTTGGCCTTGTAAATGTTGATACTTTTTTATATAACTTTGGTCAAAGTAAAGATACTTTGATTTCAGACAAAAGTTATATGCGGACTAAAAAGAAACGGAGGGAGTATTTCATGAGCAATCCAAATCGAGCTGGTGTTGTAGATGTCGAATTCTTATAAACTTGATCAAAGTAGAAAGGTTTGAGTTAAAAAAATCGATACATGCATCTTATAAAAAAGAATAAAGAGAGTATAGCATCCCACGGCTATTTCTTTAAGGCCCCACTAATCGCGTGCCATCTAGTAAGCACCGTGGTAATTGTGATGAAGTGTTTACGTTGTCCATACCGTTGTGCAAGATAGCTAGCCTATGCGTTTTGAGTTGTCTGCAATCTCACTATAGTTGCCGATTGGAAACATGTTAATTGTTTGGTTATGTGCATCGCTTGATGCAGAGGCAGAGAGTAATCCTCTTTTTTAATTTTTTTTAACTAAAGTTGGAAAGTATACATCACGATTCACATCAAATCAGCAATTGACAACCTTCAACTACACTGACAAAAATCAAATCTATTGCAAAAATCATAATAAACACACAAACAAATCAATGCATGTTTTATCATCTCAGCTAGACCTCTATGATGGATCTAACACTGCATCTGCATGTATCAGGCCTGGTTGCATGAAGTTCAAACGTTATAGGTTATGTACAGAACTATCATACAACAACACACATCTATTTCGATATAGAGAAAGAAGCTATAGACGGTAGCCGTCGTCAAGTAGCTCCTTCCAGAAAGAATCGCTCTCCAGAGAGCATAGATTGGGTAGTTGTAGTTCCATGGGCTCCATCAAGCCGGCCAACTCCTGCACCGGCAGCATGTCAACCGCTGGTGCAACATCATGAGATGCGAATGCAGCAGTAGTGTTGCAGAGATGATCCGCTGGTTCAGCTGCTGCAAAGGAGCTCGTTCCAGGAGACATGTCATTGATCAGCTGCCTCTGCACCACGTCTTGCCCTGTAAAATTGGAGGTGTTGCAGAGGTAACCAGGCTGCATGCAGTTCGCCCCAGACAACATGTTCAGTTGGTCCTGGAGCAGGTGGCTTGGAACAACGCTGCTGCTTGAGTTCAGCACTGAGTTTGCGGCAGCTAGGTTGGCGATGAGGTTGGTTGCGTCGTTGTTGGAGCCTATGCTCTGGAGGAGCTGCTGCAGAAGCTGCGCCTGCCTGAGTGCGCCGGTGTCGAGGCCTGCGAGGCTCGCGGCCACCGCCGCCCAGAGGAGCCCCTCGGGCATGAGCGAGGCGGAGGTGCCGTCAAGGTGGTGGTCGGGTGGCAGCTGCTGGTGCGTGACGGGGTCGACGCCCATGCGCATGAGCTTCTTGCGGATGTGCGTGTTCCAGTAGTTCTTGATCTCGTTGTCCGTCCGGCCCTCCAGGTGCGTCGCGATCGTCGCCCACCTAACGCCCACCAAATAATTATCAATGCATGTCAGTGTCACCTCAAGACTAACAACTGTGCAAAAGCCAACGGTGAAGAAATTGACAGTGCATGGCGGTTAAGAGCTGTGTAGGGTGGTATGTGTGTGGAGTAGTTGGACTGGACGTGGACAGGTGGGCCACGTACCTGTTGCCGAGGCCGGCGTGGAGGGCGATGATGAGGCGCTCCTCCTCGTCGGAGAAGTTGCCGCGCTTGATGTCGGGACGGAGGTAATTGGTCCACCGGAGGCGGCAGCTCTTGCCGCAGCGGTTCAGCCCGGCGGCCTTGGGCAGGCCGCGCCAGCTGCCGACGTGCCCGCCGCGCTTCTGGATGTGCTCTACCAGCGTCTTGTCCTCCTCCTCCGTCCATGGCCCTTTCTTCACTCCCGCGTCGTGGCAACAGCACGGCGACCTCCCCATCACAGATATATTTTCCCTCGACGGCGAGCTCCTCCGCTAGTAATCTAGGATCGATTGGTCGATACAGGGGTCAGAAGCTAAGCTAGGTATATGTGACTATGTTCCTTGTCTTCCTAGACCGGGCTGGTTTATATAGAGGTCGCGGTGCAGACTGCAGAGCAGCCATTCCGTCGTAATCGTACCTCTGCATTTTCCATTCTTCTGTCGTTGTCATCATTGAACAGTTTGTGTACGATAATCCTACACATACGAAGACTAACGTAAACCTCTTACATAACCTTCCATCAATACTTCCCCCCACCCCCATTTTTAAGTGGGGTGGGGCCCGCCTTCTCTCTAACTCCAATTATAACCTGCCAGCTGTCTAATTACGTAACAATTACGTTAAACCATTCGTAGGTGTACCATTGCCCGTTTGCGTATGTCGGATACTTCTAAATAAAAGGCATTCCGTGTGTACGATGCAAGTCAATGAGGGTGGTTTTGCCCCGGAGATCTGGCCACGTAAGACCAGATATATCCTGCATGTTGCAGTTCATTCACACGCAGTCTGCATTTCATTATGTGTGTATGCATGCCGCGAGACAGGCAACAAGGATAAAGTAAAGTGGCAGGCTGCCCTGTAGAAAATGCATTATTTATGAGGACTGTCTATGTAGTGTAGCACCTCCCTCACAAAAAAGAAGTGTAGCATACAATTCACAGGATCTAGTTTAGTAAGAGCATCTCTAACAACCACACAACGCGCCGCGCGCTAAAAACTCATTTGCCGCGTGCCCTTCGTTTGGTTTGGCACGGCCGGCAGTGCTGGCTCCAGCAGCCGCGCTAAACTAAGCGCGCGCGTAGCTTCAGCGGCCGCCCTAAAATGCAGCGCGCGCTAAACATTGCGTACATTTTTTTTAATAAAACGATAAATAAAATTTATAGATCAAAAAGATACATAGATATTTTACATAGTTTCATAGCATAGATAGATAAAAAACTATGGTGCAAAGATTAAAAAAAACTACTAGATAGTGCAACTACATAGTGCAACTACAGCCTACTCCCAGTCGTCGTCATTATCATCATCATCGCCATGCATCCTCGCTGGTCTGGTCCGAGGTATCGAGCCACATGTCTTCTCAACGGTCATCATTAGACGAAAAGATCGACTCCCATCATTTTCAATGATTTCGCATTGCGATAACGCCAGGGCCTTCCGCTGACGCCTATCCAACCGCTCCGTGCGGCGCCTTGCCCAGAAAGCTTCCTCATTGGCGACGTCCTCCGGGTGGCGCCGACGCCACTCCGCCATGGCCCGCTCGTCCTCCTAGGCGACGAGGAGGCGGCGCTGCCGCCGAGCGTCCTCCGCACGGTCCTGGTCCGTGATAAGACGAGGCGGAGGGGCGACGTCCTGCGCCTGCTGGCGCGTTTGGACATCCTGAAAATTCATCTGCTGGCGCGGCCTGTCCAGACGCCACGCTGCCGCGTCGTAGGCGCGTGCGGCCTCGTGCGAGGTCCGGAATGTATCGAGGCCGAGCCAGACGTCGCCGGACCGAATCTTGGCAGAGTACTAGCCGTTGGGGCGCTGGCGGACGCCGCGGTAGCCCGACGCTCCTCGGCGGCGCGGCGGCATGGTGGCGCGTCGGTGGCGGGGCGCTGGAGCGGCAAGGAAAGAAAGCGGTGAACGCGCTGGAGCGGCGAAGAAGCTACGAGGCGCGCGTGGCAGTGTGGATAGGCGCGTGGCGAGCGCCGCCATTTATAGGCGCGCCGAAAGTAGCGTGAGCTGCCGCCCTTTCCCGCGCGCGTTTGTTTCCCGCCATCGCTGAAGCGCGTGAAACAGTCCAGCGCGCACTAAAAACCAAGTTTACCTCGCGCGCTTTTTGGCGCGGCTCTTGGAGATGCTTTAAAGTACGCTAGCTAGCTCCTTAATTTTGGGTTACGTACGCAGCTAGTGCCACGGTAGAATGCAATAACCCGAAGTGGACGATGCTTCGGTGCCTTAAGTCACCTACCTTTATGTCTATGACGTGTGGGCTCAACAGATGGCTGACTCACATGTTAGTGACCCAAAGGCAGGTGCCTTGAAGGCACCGAAGCTGCGTCCGCGGAACTGTTATGTACCCTTGGCTGCACTACTTTGTTCAAATTGCGTCCTTGTTTTGGTCTCTTATAGGCACTACTACTACCACTACTAGCTACTCTAACTAACTAATCCTGCCGGCGGCTTGAGGTCTCGGGCTCTCGGCAAATGATTGGCCTGTCAATTTGGTGAAGTGTCTATTGAAAATTGTACTATTTTGTTTTTTGCATCCGTGGAAAATGGCACATATTTAGATTGACCGATGATATTTAGGTAAACTCAGACAATGTCACCAGTTGAACGGGTCTTCTGGACCAGATGCTCTGAAATTGGGATATGATCATATTGCCAGTTTGCGACATATGACCCTCTCGAGTCTATCTAAATTTGCAAGGCGGAACTGCCACAATATGATTTTTTTTAAGAAACGCCTCTTGAAAAACGGGGTTGATGACCTTTAAGATTGATGAAATGGCTGATACCACATTGCAATCTACAAGATGACATCTCCCACGAAAAGAATAATTCATATTAGTGAGATACATACCATCAAACATTCTATTTTATCCCATAATGAGCTAGGAGCGCAAGCACCCTTTTAAGCATTGAACCAATGGTTCGTTCTTCAGTTCTTCAATCACACTCTAGAATGATTTGACCTCCAATTTGGTGAAAATCACCTACAAATATTAGTAGAAAGTTGCATGAGACAAGTAAAATTGAATGGAAGAAAAAATGATATGTATATTGAATGATTTTCGAAAAAACAACACAAGTTTTCACCGCCTCATTCTGTCTATATATGATGTTGGGATTGAATTTATGACCGATATATATTGTCACTATTACACCTAATGATACAACTATTGAACGAAATGGTCTATTCATGATGTAACTCGAGGCTTACAATTATAAAACATTCACACTTTTTAACAACATTATTGTGCACAATGTACAATCCTTCAAACTATATTGTCTACTTGTCAACCCATCGCTTTTCACAACTTCAAGAATATATATGTTCGACATTTTATTATGATTTTGAGTCTTTGGTGAAAAAGTCTCGATCAAGACTAAAAACGTTGCTCCCATGTATTGATCACTACATGGTTTGACGGGAAGTAATATAATACACCATGCTATGCTAATTGCTTGGTTGAAGGCAAAAAAAATGCGCACAACATTTAGTCTCCGTAGAGGAGGCCAGAGGTAGAAGGAGCAAACCGTAGCCACGCGTGGGCGCACAACAGTCGGAGAGCTCTGTCATTGACCTCTTCCCTAGTCTAGAGTAGCGGCAACCACAACCGCATGAAGTTGTTTGTTTAGGCCCGTTCGGTCTCAGTTCCCAACCCACCACAGAACAACCGAGAAAGTGGTATTTGTGGCTGCGACAGAGACAGAGAGGCGGCAAGGATGGAGAGACGATAGTGATGACACACATGCATAGGAAGGAGGTGAGTGCTCCCTAGACTTCCATCCAACCCGAGTCTACCAAAACCCTAGTCTCTAGTTGGCAACGAGGTCCATTTCCCCTCTCCCTCTCTCATGAACATCTCTGCCCATCCCCTTCTGCTCCCAAGTTTAATCTGTTAACCAGTCAGTATGGAAAGACATGGGTTCTCGTCTCCATTAATGTCAAGAAGAACCTTGCCACCCTCTCTATCCTCATCCGAAAGCAAGATTCTAGATTTCGTAGAACTTGAAGAACTGCCATGCTTTCATCGAATCATTGAACAGATCGACCAAGTGCACTTGAAGAGATTCCTCTGGCTCGACCATGGGTGGAACCGAGAGGCAATTATGTAATTCTATGCCATGTTATATATTTCGAGAAGCTTGGAAGACATCTCCACATGGGTGTTTTAATGGATGACTAAGGATGAGAAGATAACATGCACCGCAGAATAGTTTGCTGCCATGCTTCATTTCCCACGCTTCGAGTTTGATGAGTCTCGTGAGCACATGCTGCATTTCTGGTAAACTACCGAAGCTCAACTGCACCTGTTGATGGATCCTGAAAAGGTAGAAGACACTTGCACCGAAAAAAGCCCGAAGAATTTGACGCATGCCAACTTGGTGTTTTTTCATGTTCTGTGTAACTCCATCACTCCAACAAACAGGCCAGACCCAATTGTTGGGCCAATAAGGAAGGCCCTTCAAGCTGTATCAGTTGGCATTTGCTACCTCTTGAGCTTGCATTGGTTTTTCCCTTGAAGAGGAAATGGTGATGCAACAAAGTAGCGTAAGTATTTCCCTCAGTTTTGAGAACCAAGGTATCAATCCAGTAGGAGACAACGCGACAAGCCATCAAATACCTGCACAAACAAACACCAACTTGCAACCACTGCGGCAAAGGGGTTGTCAATCCATTCATGGTTATTCGCAAAGTGAGATCTGATAGAGATGGATAAAGCTAAAGTAATATTTTTGGTTTATGGAAGGGAAAGTAAAAGATTGCAAAAGAAAGTAAATAGGAAACTAGAATTGTAGATCAGAAACTTATATGATGGAAAATATACCCGGGGGCCATAGGTTTCACTAGTGGCTTCTCTCAAGAGAGGTATTATTATGGTGGGTGAACAAATCACTGCCGAGCAATTGATAGAAAAACGCAAAGTTATGACGATATCCAAGGCAATGATCATGAATATAGGCATCACATCCGTGTCAAGTAGACTGAAACGATTCTGCATCTACTACTATTACTCCACACATCGACCGACTCCCGCCTGCATCTAGAGTATTAAGTTCATAAGAATAGAGTAACGCATTAAATAAGATGACATGATGTAGCGGGATTAACTCAAGCAATATGATGAAAACCCCATCTTGTTATCCTCGATGGCAACAATACAATACGTGCCTTACTGCCCCTACTATCACTGGGAAAGGACACCACAAGATTGAACCCAAAGCTAAGCACTTCTCCAATTGCAAGGAAAACCAATCTAGTTGGCCAAACGAAATCGATAGTTTGAAGAGACTTGCAAAGATATCAAATCATGCATATAAGAATTCAAAGGAGATTAAAATAATGTTCATAGATAAGATGATCATAAATCCACAATTCATCAGATCTCGGCAAACACACCGCAAAAGAGTATTACATCGAATATCTCCAAGAACATCGAGGAGAACATGGTATTGAGAATCAAAGAGAGAGAAGAAGCCATCTAGCTACTAGCTATGGACCCGTAGGTCTTAAGTAAACTACTCATGCTTCATCGGAGAGGCAATGGTGTTGATGTAGAAGCCCTCCATGATCGAATCCCCCTCCGGAAGGATGCCGGAAAGGCCCCTAGATGGGATCTCATGGGTACAGAAGGTTGCGGCGGTGGAAAAGTGGTTTCGTGGCTCCCCTGGATGTTTTTGGGGTATAAGAGTATATATAGGAGGAAGATCTAGGTTAGGAGGTCTACGAGGGGCCCACAAGGTTGGGGGGCGCGCCCTCCACCCTTGTGGCTGCCTCGTGGCTCTTCCGACTTGCACTCCAAGTCTCCTGGGTGTCTTCTGGTCCAAGAAAGATCATCGCGAAAGTTTTATTCCGTTTGGGATCCATTTGGTATTCCTTTTCTGTGAAACTCTAAAACAAGAAAAAAAACAGAAACTGACACTGGGCTCTAGGTTAATAGGTTAGTCCCAAAAATTATATAAAATAGCATATTACTGCATATAAAACATCCAAAACAGATAATATAATAGCATGAAACAATCAAAAAATTATAGATACGTTGGAGACGCATCAAGCATCCCCAAGCTTAATTCCTGCTCGTCCTCGAGTAGGTAAATGATAAAAACTGAATTTTTGATGTGGAATGCTACCTAAAATATTTATCCAGGTAATTCTCTTTATTGTGGCATGAATGTTCAGATCTGTAAGATTCAAAACAAAAGTTTAATATTGACATAAAAACAATAATACTTCAAGCATACTAACAAATTAGTTATGTATTCTCAAAATAACATGGCCAAAGAAAGCTTATCCCTACAAAATCATATAGTCTGGCTATGCTCCATCTTCATCACACAAAATATTTAAATCATGCACAACCCTGATGACAAGCCAAGCAATTGGTTCATACTTTTGGCGTTCTCAAACTTTTTCAACTTTCACGCAATACATGAGCGTGAGCCATGGATATAGCACTATAGGTGAAATAGACGGTGGTTGTGGAGAAGACAAAAAGAAGGAGATAGTCTTTGACTACTAATAGCAAGACTTCTCCCATGTCCTCAGGAACAAAAGTAACTACTCACAAAGCATAGACATGTTCATAATCAGAGGGGTATTAATATGCATATAGGATCTGAACATATGATCTTCCACCAATTAAACCAACTAGCATCAACTACAAGGAGTAATTAACACTACTAGCAACCTACTAGCACCAATCCCGGACTTGGAGATAAGAATTGGATACAATAGATGAACTAGGGTTTTGAGATGAGATGGTGCTGATGAAGATGTTGATGGAGATTTCCCTCTCCCGATGAGAGGAGCATTGGTGATGACGATGGTGATGATTTCCCCCTCCGGGAGGGAAGTTTCCCCGGCAGAACAGCTCCGCCAGAGCCCTAGATTGGTTCCGCCAAGGTTCCGCCTCGTGGCGGCGGAGTTTCATCCGAGAAGATGGCTTATGATTTTTTCCCATCGAAAGACTCCATATAGCAGAAGATGGCCACCGGAGGGCCACCAGGGGGCCCACGAGGTAGGGGGGCGCGCCCAGGGGGGTAGGGCGTGCCCCCACCCTCGTGGGCAGGGTGTGCCCCCCCTGGTGAGTTTCTTCCGCTCAATATTTTTTATATATTTGGAAAACATCTTTCGTGAAGTTTCAGGACTTTTGGAGCTGTGCAGAATAGGTCTCTAATATTTGCTCCTTTTCCAGCCCAGAATCCCAGTTGCCGGCATTCTCCCTCTTTATGTAAACCTTGTAAAATAAGAGAGAATAGGCATAAGTATTGTGACATAATGTGTAATAACATCCCATAATGCAATAAATATGGATATAAAAGCATGATGCAAAATGGACGTATCAACTCCCCCAAGCTTAGACCTCGCTTGTCCTCAAGCAAAAAGCTGAAATCAAAAAATATGTCCACATGTTTAGAGATAGAGGTGTCGATAAAAATAAAATACGGACATGAGGGCATCATGATCATTCTTAGAACAACAACTCATATAATTCTTGTCATATAATCTCTGATGCTAGAGTAATAATTCAATCACAATATCAAGTATGAATCATAAACTTCATTGAAAACTAACAAGCTACAATCTCAGTCATTGAAGCAATTGCAATTTATCATAATATAGGAAAGAGTCAATGTATAAGAGCTTTTCAGCAAGTCCACATACTCAACTATCATATAATCTTTCATAATTGCTGACACTCACGCAATACTTATGGGTATGGAGTTTTAATCAGACATAGAGAAAGATAGGGGCTTATAGTTTTGCCTCCCAACGTTTTACCTCAAGGGTGATGTCAACAGTAATAGTTCATGAAAACTCACATCCAATTAGCCATATATACTAGGATCTTTCCAACATATTGTTCTTGCCAAAGGATAAAATGCAAAAAGGAAGGGTGAAGATCACCATGACTCTTATGCAATGTAGGAGATAAAAGTAAAAGATAGGCCCTTCGCAGAGGGAAGCAGAGGTTGTCATGCGCTTTTATGGTTGGATGCACAAAATCTTAATGCGAAAGAACGTCACTTTATATTGCCACTTGTGATATGGACCTTTATTATGCAGTCTGTCGCTTTTATTACTTCCATATCACACGCTCGTATAAAGCTTATTTCCTCCACACCAATCAATCATACATATTTAGAGAGCAATTTTTATTGCTTGCACTGATGACAACTTACTTGATGGATCTTACTCAATCCATAGGTAGATATGGTGGACTCTTATGGCAAGACTGGTTTAAGGGTATTTGGAAGCACAAGTAGTATCTCTACTTGGTGCAATGAATTTGGCTAGCATGAGGGGGAAAAACAAGCTCATCATGTTGGAAGATCCAAGACAATATAATTTATTTCAGATGTAAGAAAACATAACCCATTATGTTGTCTTCCTTGTCCAATGTCAACTCTTTAGCATGTCATATTTTAATGAGTGCTCACAATCATAAAAGATGTCCAAGATAGTATATTTATATGCGAAGACCTCTCTTTCTTTATTACTTCCTATTAATTGCAACGATGACCAAAACTGTGTTTGTCAACTCTCAACAACTTTTATTTATCATACTCTTTCTATGTGAGCTCATTACTCTCCATAAGACTCATATGATCTCTTTGTTTCTTTTTATTTCTTTCTCTTTTCTTTTATTCCTTTAGGATCATGGCAAAATAATCAAGCCCTTGACTCAACACTAATCTTTATTATATAGCTCACGGACTTGATTACATAGAAGGATAATAAAGCAAAACTCACAACTAGATCATACTAAGAACTTTTACTCTACTAGATCAAGATATTACCAAAAGGATCGAACTAAGAAAAAGGGTAAAGATGAAAGTGATGGTGATACGATACCGGGGCACTCCCCCAAGCTTGGCAGTTGCCAAGTGGAGTGCCCATACCCATGTGATTATGTCTCCTTTGCTGGTGAAGAAGGTGGGGTTGTTGATGATGGATAGTCACACATCGAGCGTAGGAGGTCTTCTAACTTGCGGATAATGCCCTTGAGTGCGATGATATGTTCCTTCAACAAAATATTTTCACGTGTGAGATACTTGTTTTGTATACGAGCTAACTCAATCATCTTGAAAGCTTCGATTTCGGTTGGAGTAAGAAGATTGTGATCCAGTTGAAGGGTGTCTTCTTCTGCCGGAACTTGGTCCTCCATGGCCTTCTTGATCCCTTCATCCTTGTTGATCTCCATGGGTTCTTCTCTCTTCAGCTCTATCTTCATTAGACAAGCATCGTTGCCCTCATGGTTGGAGGAGGAGGGAGACGACATAGTGCCTGGCTTTGACAACCCTGACAGAAAACACCTCGAAACAAAGACAAGAGATTTTTGCATGATACGGGAGTCAAAACCCCCGGGGGATTATATAATGAATTTTTACAGACCAAAATACGTGTCGTGTACGAAAATGGAGTCTCGAGAGCACACGAGGCGCCCACGAGGTAGGGGGCGCGCCCAGTAGGGTAGGGCGCGCCCTCCACCCTCGTGGAGGCCTCGTGTCCTTCCCGGACTGCTTCTTATTTTTCTATTTTTCTAAATATTCCAAAACAGAGAAATATTGCCTTAAAAACTGTTTTGGAGTCGGTTTACTTACCGTACCACATACTGATACGTCTCCAACGTATCTATAATTTTTGATTGCTCCCTGCTATATTATCTACTGTTTTGGACTATATTGGGCTTTATTTTCCACTTTTATATTATTTTTGGGACTAACCTATTAACCGGAGGCCCATCCCAGAATTGCTATTTTTTTGCCTATTTCAGTGTTTCAAAGAAACGGAATATCAAATGGAGTCCAAACGGAATAAACCTTTCTGGAACGTGATTTTCTTCCCGAATATGACACAGGAGACTTGGACCCTACGCCAAGGAAGCTTCGTGGTGGGCACGAGGTAGGGGGCGCGCCCTATACCCCCAGGCGCGCCCCCACCCTCGTGGGCCCACCGAAGCTCCACCGACGTACTTCTTCCTCCTATATATACCTACGTACCCCAAACGAACAGATACGGAGCCAAAAACCTAATTCCACTGCCGCAACTTTCTGTATCCACGAGATCCCATCTTGGGGCCTGTTCCGGAGCTCCGCCGGAGAGGGCCGTCATCACGGAGGGCTTCTAGATCATCATAGCCTCTTCGATGAAGTGTGAGTAGTTTACCTCAGACCTTCGGGTCCATAGTTATTAGCTAGATGGCTTCTTCTCTCTTTTTGGATCTCAATACAAAGTTCTCCCCCTCTCTCATGGAGATCTATTCGATGTAATCTTCTTCTTTTTGTGGTGTGTTTGTTGAGACCGATGAATTGTGGGTTTATGATCCAGTCTATCTATGAATAATATTTGAATCTTCTCTGAATTCTTTTATGTATGATTGGTTATCTTTGCAAGTCTCTTCGAATTATCCATTTGGTTTGGCCAACTAGATTGGTAGTTCTTGCCATGGGAGAAGTGCTTAGCTTTGGGTTCGATCTTGCGGTGTCCTTTCCTAGTGACAGAAGGGGCAGCAAGGCACGTATTGCATCATTGCCATCGAGGATAACAAGATGGGGTTTATTTCATATTGCATGAATTTATCTCTCTACATCATGTCATCTTGCTTAAAGCGTTACTCTGTTTTTAACTTAATACTCTAGATGCATGCTGGATAGCGGTCGATGAGTGCAGAATCGTTTCGGTCTACTTGTCACGGACGTGATGCCTATATACATGATCATGCCTAGATATTCTCATAACTATGCTCAATTATGTCAATTGCTCAACAGTAATTTGTTCACCCACTGTAGAATACTTATGCTCTTGAGAGAAGCCACTAGTGAAACCTATGGCCCCCGGGTCTATTCTCAACATATCAATTTCCATCACCTTAATCTTGATTTGCTTTTTTACTTTGCCTTTTACTTTTCACTTTGCATCTCTATACCAAAAATATTATATCTATCAGATCTCACTCTCGTAAGTGACCGTGAAGGGATTGACAACCCCTAATCGCGTTGGTTGCGAGTAGCTATTGTTTTGTGCAGGTACGAGGGACTTGAGCGTGGCCTCCTACTGGATTGATACCTTGGTTCTCAAAAACTGAGGGAAATACTTACGCAACTCTGCTGCATCATCCTTTCCTCTTCAGGGAAATCCAACGCAAGCTCAGGAGGTAGCAAGAAGAATTTCTGGCGCCGTTGCCAGGGAGTCTACGCAAAAAGTCAACATACCAAGTACTCATCACAATCCCTATCTCTCGCATTACATTATTTGCCATTTGCCTCTCGTTTTCCTCTCCCCCACTTCACCCTTGCCGTTTTATTCGCCCTCTCTTTCCCAATCTCCTTCTCCTTCTCCGCCTCTCTTTTCTGTTTGCCTTTTTCTCGCTTGCCTGCCCGTGTGTTGGATTGCTTGTTTGTCGCGATGGCTCAAGATACTACCAAATTGTGTGACTTCACCAATACCAATAATAATGATTTCCTTAGCACTCCGATTCTCCTCTTGCCAATACTGAATGTTGTGAATCAATACTGCTTTGTTGAATCTTGTTATGAAAGATCAATTCACCGGCCTTCCTAGTGAAGATGCCGCTACTCATCTGAATAGCTTCGTTGATTTATGTGATATGCAAAAGAAAAAAGATGTCGATAATGATGTCGTTAAGTTGAAGCTATTTCCTTTTTCGCTTAGAGATTGTGCTAAAGCTTGGTTTTCGTCTTTGCCTAAAATAGTATTGATTCTTGGAACAAGTGCAAAGATGCTTTTATCTCTAAGTATTTCCCTCCCGCTAAGATCATCTCTCTTAGAAACGATATTATGAACTTTAAGCAACTTGATCATGAACATGTTGCACAAGCTTGGGAGAGAATGAAATTAATGATACGTAATTGCCCTACTCATGGTTTGAATTTGTGGATGATTATACAAAACTTTTATGCTGGATTGAATTTTGCTTCTAGAAATCTTTTAGATTCGGCCGCAGGAGGCACTTTTATGAAAATCACTTTAGGAGATGCTACTAAACTCCTAGATAATATTATGGTTAATTATTCTCAATGGCATACTGAAATATCTTCTAATAAAAAAGTGCATGCGATAGAAGAAATCAATGTGTTGAGTGGAAAGATGGATGAACTTATGAAATTATTTGCTACTAAGAGTGTTTCTTCTGATCCTGATGATATGCCTTTGTCTACTTTGATTGAGAATAACAATGAATCTATGGATGTGAATTTTGTTGGTAGGAATAATTTTGGTAACAACGCTTATAGAGGGAATTTTAATCCTAGGCCATATCCTAGTAATCCTTCTAATAATTATGGGAATTCCTACAACAACTCTTATGGAAATTATAATAAGATGCCCTCTGAATTTGAGAATAGTGTTAAAGAGTTTATGAATTCACAAAAGAATTTTAATGCTTTGCTTGAAGAGAAATTGCTTAAAGTTGATGATTTGGCTAGGAACGTTGATAGAATTTCTCTTGAGGTTGATTCTTTAAAGCTTAGATCTATTCCTCCTAAGCATGATATCAATGAGTCTCTCAAAGCCATGAGAATTTCCATTGATGAGTGCAAGGAAAGAACCGCTAGGATGCGTGCTTCCAAAGATGCCTTTATTAAAGCGTGTTCTTCCAATTCCTATGAAAATCAAGATGAAGATCTAAAAGTTATTGATGTGTCTCCTATTAAATCTTTGTTTTGCAATATGAATCTTGATGAAACTGAATATGATCTTCCTTTACCTAGAAGGCGTTCTAAAAATTCGGAGTATTTAGATCTTTATGATGAAATTGATGAAAGTGGGATTGAAAGAAATAAAAATCTAGATGTTGCTAAACCCACTATATTGGATTTCAAGGAATTTAATTATGAAAGTTGCTCTTTAATCGATTCTATTTCCTTGGTGCAATCCTTGCTAAATTCTCCACATGCTTATAGTCAAAAGAAAGCCTTCACCGAACATATTGTTGATGCCTTGATGCAATCTTATGAAGAAAAACTTGAGTTGAAAGTTTCTATCCCTAGAAAACTCTATGATGAGTGGTAACCAACTATTAAAATTAAAATTAAAAATCATGAGTTTTATGCTTTGTGTGATTTGGGTGCTAGTGTCTCTACTATCCCCAAAACTTTGTGTGATTTGTTAGATTTCCGTGATTTTGATGATTGCTCTCTAAACTTGCATCTTGCGGATTATACTATTAAGAAACCTATGGGAAGGATTAATGATGTTCTTATTGTTGCAAATAGGAATTATGTGCCCGTAGATTTCATTGTTCTTGATATAGATTGCAATCCTTCTTGCCCTATTATTCTTGGTAGACCTTTCCTTAGAACGGTTGGTGCGATTATTGATATGAAGGAAGGGAATATTAGATTTCAATTTCCATTAAAAAAGGGAATGGAACACTTTCCAAGAAATAAAATAAAATTGTCATATGAAACTATCATGAGAGCCACTTATGGATTGCCTACCAAAGATGGCAATACCTAGATCTATCCTTGCTGTTATGCCTAGCTATGGGCGTTAAACGATAGCGCTTGTTGGGAGGCAACCCAATTTTATTTTTATTCCTTGATTTTTGCTCCTGTTTAGTAATAAATATTTTATTTAGCCTCTGGTTTGGTTGTGTTTTTTGTGTTTAATTAGTGTTTGCGCCAAGTAGAACCGTTGGAAAGACTTGGGGAAAGTCTTGTTGAACTTGCTGTAAAAAACAGAAACTCTAGCGCTCACGAGAACTGCTGTCATTTTTTATTTGGAAAGTGATATTTAGTTAATTATTTTTACAGATGATTAATAGATAAATTCCTCACGTCCAGCAATTTATTTTAGAATTTTTGGGGTTACAGAAGTTTGCGTTAGTTACAGATTACTACAAACTATTTTGTTTTTGACAGATTCTGTTTTTCGTGTGTTGTTTGCTTATTTTGATGAATCTATGGCTAGTAAAATAGTTTATAATCCATAGAGAAGTTGGAATACAGTAAGTTTAACACCAATATAAATAAATAATGAGTTCATTACAGTACCTTGAAGTGGTCTTTTGTTTTCTTTCTCTAACGGAGCTCACGAGATTTCTATTTGACTTTTGTGTTGTGAAGTTTTCAAGTTTTGGGTGAATTCTTTTGATGGATTATGGAACAAGGGTGGCAAGAGCCTAAGCTTGGGGATGCCCATGGCACCCCCAAGATAATCCAAGGACACCAAAAAGTCGAAGCTTGGGGATGCCCCGGAAGGCATCCCCTCTTTCGTACACTTCCATCGGTAATTTACTTGGAGCTATATTTTTATTCACCAACATGATATGTGTTTTGCTTGGAGCGTCTTGTATTATTTGTGTATTTGTGTTTTAGTGTGCCACAATCATCCTTGCTGTACACACCTTTTGAGAGAGCCATACATGAATTAGAATTTGATAGAATACTCTATGTGCTTCACTTATATCTTTTTGAGCTAAGTAGTTTTGCTCTATGTGCTTCACTTATATCTTTTTGAGCTAAGTAGTTTTGCTCTATGTGCTTCACTTATACCTTTTGAGCTATGTAGTTTTGCTCTATGTGCTTCACTTATATGTTTTGAGCGTTATAATTTTTCTCTATGTGCTTCACTTAGATCTTTTAGAGCACGGTGGTGGATTTGTTTTAAAGAAACTATTGATCTCTCATGCTTCACTTAAATTATTTTGAGAGTCTCTTAATAGCATGGTAATTTGCTTAATAATAACATGCTTGGTATTCAAGATTTGTGAAACTTTCTTTTGAGTGCATTGAATACTAAGAAAAGATTGAAGCATGATAATTGTTTTGAGATATGGAGGTGATAATATTAGAGTCATGCTAGTTGAGTAGTTGTGAATTTAAAGAATACTTGTGTTAAAGTTTGTGATTCCCGTAGCATGCACGTATGGTGAACCGTTATGTGATGAAGTCGGAGCATGATTTATTTATTGACTGTCTTCCTTATGAGTGGCGGTCGGGGACGAGCGATGGTCTTTTCCTACCAATCTATCCCCTAGGAGCATGCGCGTAATACTTTGCTTTGATAACTTCTAGATTTTTGCAATAAGTATATGAGTTCTTTATGACTAATGTTGAGTCCATGGATTATACACACTCTCACCCTTCCACCTCTGATAGCCTCTCTAATACCGCACACCTTTTGCTGGTATCATACACCCACCATATACCTTCCTCAAAACAGCCACCATACCTACCTATTATGGCATTTCCATAGCCATTCCGAGATATATTGCCATGCAACTTTCCACTGTTCCGTTTATTATGGCACGCTCCACCATTATCATATTTCTAGCATGATCATGTAGTTGACATCGTATTTGTGGCAAAGCCACCATTCATAATTCTTTCATACATGTCACTCTTGATTCATTGCATATCCCGGTACACCGCTAGAGGCATTCATATAGAGTCATATTTTGTTCTAAGTATCGAGTTGTAATTGTTGAGTTGTAAGAAAAATAAAAGTGTGATGATCATCATTTTTAGAGCATTGTCCCAATGAGGAAAGGATGATGGAGACTATGATTCCCCCATAAGTCGGGATGAGACTCCGGACGAAAAATAAAAGAGGCCAAAGAAGCCCAAAAAAAGAGAAAAAAGAGGCCATGAAAAAAGAAGAGAAAAGGCCCAAATAAAAAAATAAAAAATGAGAGAAAAAGAGAGAAGGGACAATGTTACTATCCTTTTACCACACTTGTGCTTCAAAGTAGCACCATGATCTTCATGATAGAGAGTCTCTCGTTATGTCACTTTCATATACTAGTGGGAATTTTACATTATAGAACTTGGCTTGTATATTCCAATTATGGGCTTCCTCAAAATGCCCTAGGTCTTCGTGAGCAAGCAAGTTGGATGCACACCCACTTAGTTTCTTTTGATGAGCTTTCATATACTTATAGCTCTAGTGCATCCGGTGCATGACAATCCCTACTCACTCACATTGATATCTATTGATGGACATCTCCATAGCCCATTGATACACCTAGTTGATGTGAGACTATCTTCCCCTCCTTTTGTCTTCTCCACAACCACCATTCTATTCCACCTATAAGTGCTATATCCATGGCTCACGCTCATGTATTGCGTGAAGATTGAAAAAGTTTGAAAAGTTAGAGTATGAAACAATTGCTTGGCTTGTCATCGGGGTTGTGCATGATTTAAATACTTTGTGTGGTGAAGATAGAGCATAGCCATACTATATGATTTTGTAGGGATAACTTTCTTTGGCCATGTTATTTTGAGAAGACATAATTGCTTTGTTAGTATGCTTGAAGTATTATTATTTTATGTCAATATAAACTTTTGTCTTGAATCTTTCGAATCTGAATATTCATATCACAATTAAGAAGATTTGCATTGAAATTATGCCAAGTAGCACTCCGCATCAAAAATTCTCTTTTTATCATTTACCTACTCGAGGACGAGCAGGAATTAAGCTTGGGGATGCCTGATACGTCTCCAACGTATCTATAATTTTTGATTGCTCCATGCTATATTATCTACTGTTTTGGACTATATTGGGCTTTATTTTCCACTTTTATATTATTTTTGGGACTAACCTATTAACCGGAGGCCCAGCCCAGAATTGCTGTTTTTTTGCCTATTTCAGTGTTTCGAAGAAACGGAATATCAAACGGAGTCCAAACGGAATAAACCTTTCTGGAACGTGATTTTCTTCCCGAATATGACCCAGGAGACTTGGACCCTACGCCAAGGAAGCTTCGAGGTGGGCACGAGGTAGGGGGCGCGCCCTATACCCCAGGCGCGCCCCCACCCTCGTGGGCCCACCGAAGCTCCACCGACGTACTTCTTCCTCCTATATATACCTACGTACCCCCAAACGAACAGAGACGGAGCCAAAAACCTGATTCCACCGCCGCAACTTTCTGTATCCACGAGATCCCATCTTGGGGCCTGTTCCGGAGCTCCGCCGGAGAGGGCCGTCATCATGGAGGGCTTCTACATCATCATAGCCTCTCCGATGAAGTGTGAGTAGTTTACCTCAGACCTTCGGGTCCATAGTTATTAGCTAGATGGCTTCTTCTCTCTTTTTGGATCTCAATACAAAGTTCTCCCCCTCTCTCGTGGAGATCTATTCGATGTAATCTTCTTCTTTTTGCGGTGTGTTTGTTGAGATCGATGAATTGTGGGTTTATGATCAAGTCTATCTATGAATAATATTTGAATCTTCTCTGAATTCTTTTATGTATGATTGGTTATCTTTGCAAGTCTCTTCGAATTATCCGTTTGGTTTGGCCAACTAGATTGGTAGTTCTTGCCATGGGAGAAGTGCTTAGCTTTGGGTTCGATCTTGCGGTGTCCTTTCCCAGTGACAGAAGGGGCAGCAAGGCACGTATTGCATCGTTGCCATCGAGGATAACAAGATGGGTTTTATTTCATATTGCATGAATTTATCTCTCTACATCATGTCATCTTGCTTAAAGCGTTACTCTGTTTTTAACTTAATACTCTAGATGCATGCTGGATAGCGGTCGATGAGTGGAGTAATAGTAGTAGATGCAGAATCGTTTCGGTCTACTTGTCACGGACGTGATGCCTATATACATGATCATGCCTAGATATTCTCATAACTATGCTCAATTCTGTCAATTGCTCAACAGTAATTTGTTCACCCACCGTAGAATACTTATGCTCTTGAGAGAAGCCACTAGTGAAACCTATGGCCCCCGGGTCTATTCTCATCATATCAATTTCCATCACTTTAATGTTGCTTTGCTTTTTTACTTTGCCTTTTACTTTTCACTTTGCATCTCTATACCAAAAATACCAAAAATATTATATCTATCAGATCTCACTCTCGTAAGTGACCGTGAAGGGATTGACAACCCCTAATCGCGTTGGTTGCGAGTAGCTATCGTTTTGTGCAGGTACGAGGGACTTGAGCGTGACCTCCTACTGGATTGATACCTTGGTTCTCAAAAACTGAGGGAAATACTTACGCTACTCTGCTGCATCATCCTTTCCTCTTTGGGGAAATCCAACGCAAGCTTAAGAGGTAGCACATACCTATTCCTTTTCGGTGTCTGAAACATTCTAGAAAGTGTCCCTTATGTATTCCTCTGGGGTTATGCTTTCAATAACATTGGTTTCAACATTTATGAGATTACCTGAGATATAGTGTTTGATTCTTTGACCGTTCACCACCTTCGGATTTGTGCCTTCAAAGTTGTTGATTTTTATGGCACAAGAATGGTAGACCTCCTCGATAACATAAGGACCTCCCCATTTAGAGAGAAGTTTTCCTGCAAAAAATCTTAAACGAGAGTTGTATAGAAATACGTAATCACCTACATTAAACTCACGCTTTTGTATCCCTTTGTCATGCCATCGTTTAACTTTTTCTTTAAACAATTTGGCATTTTCGTAGGCTTGGGTTCTCCATTCATCAAGTGAGCTAATATCAAATAACCTCTTCTCACCGGCAAGTTTAAAATCATAATTAAGTTCTTTAATAGCCCAATAAGCCTTGTGTTCTAGTTCGAGAGGTAAGTGACATGCTTTTCCATAGACCATTTTATACGGAGACATACCCATAGGATTTTTATATGCAGTTCTATAGGCCCATAATGCATCATCAAGTTTCTTGGACCAATTCTTTCTAGACCTATTAACAGTCTTTTGCAAAATTAATTTGAGTTCTCTATTACTCAATTCTACTTGCCCACTAGACCGAGGGTGATAAGGAGATGCAATTCTATGATTAACATCATATTTAGCAAGCATTTTACGGAAAGAACCATGAATAAAATGTGAACCACCATCAGTCATTAAATATCTAGGGACTCCAAATCTTGGAAAAACAACTTCTTTAAGCATTTTAATAGAAGTGTTATGATCAACACTACTAGTTGGAATAGCTTCTACCCACTTAGTAACGTAATCAACATCAACTAAAATATGTGTATAACCATTAGAGGAAGGAAAAGGTCCCATATAGTCAAAGCCCCAAACATCAAATGGTTCAATAACAAGTGAATAGTTCATCGGCATTTCTTGACGTCTACTAATATTACCAATTCTTTGACATTCATCACAAGATAAGACAAACTTACAGGCATCCTTGAAGAGAGTAGGCCAATAAAAACCAGATTGCAGTACCTTATGTGCAGTTCTATCTCCAGCATGGTGTCCTCCATAAGCTTCGGAGTGACACTTGCGTAGGATCTGTTTCTGTTCATGCTTAGGTACACAACGTATAATAACACCATCCACTCCTTCGTTATAAAGATGTGGGTCATCCCAAAAGTAATGCGTCAAATCATAGAAGAACTTTTTCTTTTGCTGGTATGTGAAACTAGGTGGTATAAACTTAGCAACAATGTAATTAGCATAATCAACATACCATGGAGCAGTATGAGAAGCATTTATGACATTTAATTGCTCATCAGGAAAGCTATCATCAATAGGTAGTGGGTCATCAAGCACATTTTCTAACCTAGACAAGTTGTCTGCAATGGGGTTCTCAGCTCCTTTTCTATCAACAATATGCAAATCAAATTCTTGTAGCAAGAGAACCCATCTAATAAGCCTAGGTTTAGCATCTTTCTTTCCCATAAGATATTTAATAGCAGCATGATCAATATGAATAGTTACTTTAGAATCAACAATATAAGGTCTAAACTTATCACAAGCAAATACAACTACTAAGAATTCTTTTTTAGTAGTAGCATAATTTTTTGAGCATTGCCAAGGGTTTTACTAGCATATTGAATAACATTTAGTTTCTTATTGACTCTTTGTCCTAGAACAACACCTACAGCATAATCACTAGCATCACACATAATTTCAAAGGGTAAATTCCAATCAGGTGGCTGAACAATAGGTGCAGAAACCAATGCTTTCTTAAGTATTTCAAATGCTTCTACACAATCATCATCAAAGACAAATGGTATATCTTTTTGTAATAAATTAGTCAGAGGCTGAGAAATTTTTGAGAAGTCCTTAATGAACCTCCTATAAAAACCGGCATGACCAAGGAAACTTCTTATACCCTTGATGTCCTTGGGACATGGCATCTTTTCAATAGCATCAACCTTGGCTTTATCAACTTCAATACCTCTTTCAGAAACTTTATGCCCCAAGACAATACCTTCATTCACCATAAAGTGACACATTTCCCAATTCAAGACAAGATTAGTTTCTTCACATCGCTGCAAAACTCGATCAAGGTTGCTCAAGCAATCATCAAAAGAAGATCCATAGACGGAAAAGTCGTCCATGAAAACTTCACAAATCTTTGCACTGAAGTCAGAGAATATAGCCATCATGCATCTTTGAAAGGTAGCAGGTGCATTACATAAACCAAAAGGCATACCTATATAAGAAAAAGTACCAAAAGGGCATGTAAAAGTAGTCTTTGATTGATCTTTGGCTGACACAGGTATTTGAGAGAAACCAGAATAACCATCTAGAAAGCAAAAATGTGTATGTTTGGACAATCTTTCTAGCATTTGATCGATAAAAGGTAAGGGGTAATGATATTTTTAGTAGCCTTATTTAATTTGCGGAAATCAATTACCATCCTATAACCTGTAATAATTCTTTGAGGAATCAATTCATCTTTATCATTAGGAACAACAGTAATACCTCCCTTCTTAGGGACACAATGGATAGGGCTTACCCACTGACTATCAGCAACGGGATAAATTATACCTGCCTCAAGGAGCTTTAGTATCTCCTTTCTTACCACTTCTTTCATTTTAGGATTCAGCCGGCGTTGATGATCACGAACTGGTTTAGCATCTTCTTCCAAATTAATTTTATGTTGACATAGAGTGGGACTAAAGCCCTTAAGATCATCAAGAGTATACCCAATAGCAGCACGACACTTCTTCAGAGTTTTCAATAATCTCTCTTCCTCATGCTCTAAAAGGTTAGCACTAATAATAACAGGATATATCCTTTTCTCATAAAGATAAGAATATTTAAGAGTATCAGGTAACGGTTTAAGCTCAAACACGGGACCACCCTTGGGTGGAGGAGGATTGCTACCTCTTGAGCACTGCGTTGGATTTCCCTGAAGAGGAGAGGATGATGCAGCAAAGTAGCGCAAGTATTTCCCTTAGTTTTTGAGAACCAAGGTATCAATCCAGTAGGAGGCTACGCGCGAGTCCCTCGTACCTACACAAAAACAATAGCTCAACGCAACCAACGCGCTTAGGGGTTGTCAATCCCTTCACGGTCACTTACGGAAGTGAGATCTGATAGAGATGATAAATAATATTTTTGGTATTTTTGGTATAGAGATGCAAAGTAAAAAGTAAAAGCAAAATAAAAGCAAAGCAATAATAAAGTGATGAAGATTGATATGATGAGAAAGAGACCCGGGGGCCATAGGTTTCACTAGTGGCTTCTCTCAAGAGCATAACTATTCTACGGTGGGTGAACAAATTACTGTTGAGCAATTGACAGAATTGAGCATAGTTATGAGAATATCTAGGTATGATCATGTATATAGGCATCACGTCCGAGACAAGTAGACCGACTCCTGCCTGCATCTACTACTATTACTCCACTCATCGCCCGCTATCCAGCATGCATCTAGGGTATTAAGTTAAAAACAGAGTAACGCCTTAAGCAAGATGACATGATGTAGAGGGATAGTTTCATGCAATATGATAAAACCCCCATCTTGTTATCCTTGATGGCAACAATACAATACGTGCCTTGCTGCCCCTTCTGTCACTTGGAAAGGACACCACAAGATCGAACCCAAAGATACGCACTTCTCCCATGGCAAGAAAAACCAATCTAGTAGGCCAAACCAAACTGATAATTCGAAGAGACTTGCAAAGATAACCAATCATACATACAAGAATTCAGAGAAGATTCAAATATTATTCATAGATAGACTTGATCATAAACCCACAATTCATAGGTCTCAACAAACACACTGCAAAAAGAAGATTACATAGAATAGATCTCCACAAGAGAGGGGGAGAACATTGTAGTGAGATCCAAAAAGAGAGAAGAAGCCATCTAGCTACTAACTATGGACCCGTAGGTCTGAAGTAAACTACTCACACTTCATCGGAGGGGCTTGGATGATGATGTAGAAGCCCTCCATGATCGATGCCCCCTCCGGCGGAGCTCCGGAACAGGCCCCAAGATGGGATCTTGTGGATACAAAAAGTTGCGGCGGTGGAATTCGGTTTTTGGCTCTATTTCTGATCGTTTGGGGGTACGTGGATATATATAGGAGGAAGAAGTACGTCGGTGGAGCAACAGGGGGCCCATGAGGGTGGAGGGCGCGCCTGGGGGGGGGCAGGTGAAGGAAATATGCCCTAGAGGCAATAATAAAGTTATTATTTATTTCCTTATAACATGATAAATGTTTATTATTCATGCTAGAATTGTATTAACCGGAAACATAATACATGTGTGAATACATAGACAAATAGTATGTCACTAGTATGTCTCTACTTTACTAGCTCGTTGAATCAAAGATGGTTAAGTTTCCTAGCCATAGACATGAGTTGTCATTTGATTAATGGGGTCACATCATTAGAGAATGATATGATTGACTTGACCCATTCCGTTAGCATAGCACTTGATCGTTTTGTTTGTTGCTATTGCTTTCTTCATGACTTATACATGTTCCTATGACTATGAGATTATGCAACTCCCGTTTTCCGAAGGAACACTTTGTGTGCCACCAAACGTCAGAACGTAACTGGGTGATTATAAAGGTGCTTTATAGGTGTCTCCGAAGGTACTTGTTGGGTTGGCGTATTTCGAGATTAGGATTTGTCACTCCGATTGTCGGAGAGGTATCTCTGGGCCCACTCGGTAATGCACATCACTATAAGCCTTGCAAGCATTGCAACTAATGAGTTAGTTGCGGGATGATGTATTACAGAACGAGTAAAGAGACTTGCCGGTAACGAGATTGAACTAGGTATTGAGATACCGACGATCGAATCTCGGGCAAGTAACATACCGATGACAAAGGGAACAACGTATGTTGTTATGCGGTTTGATCGATAAAGATCTTCGTAGAATATGTAGGAGCCAATATAAGCATCCAGGTTCCGCTATTGGTTATTGATCGGAGTCGTGTCTCAGTCATGTCTACATTGTTCTCAAACCCGTAGGGTCCGCACGCTTAAAGTTCGATGACGGTTATATTATGAGTTTATGTGTTTTGATGTACCGAAGGTAGTTCGGAGTCCCGGATGAGATCGGGGACATGACGAGGAGTCTCAAAATGGTCGAGACGTAAAAATCGATATATTGGACGACTATATTCGGACATCGAAAAGGTTCCGAGTGATTTGGGTATTTTCGGGAGTACCGGGGAGTTACAAGAATTCGTATTGGGCCTTAATGGGCCATACGGGAAAGGAGAGAAAGGCCTCAAAGGGTGGCCGCACCGCTCCCCATGGGCTGGTCCGAATTGGACTAGGGAGGGGGGGGGCGCCCCCTTCCTTCCTTCTCCTTTTCCCTTCCCTTTCCTTCCCTCCTACTCCTACTACATGGAAGGGCTCCTAGTTCTACTAGAAAAAGGGGAATCCTACTCCCGGTGGGAGTATGACTCCCCTAGGGCGCGCCATAGAGAGGGCCGGCCCTCCCCCTCCTCCACTCCTTTATATACGGGGGCAGGGGGCACCCCAAAGACACAACAATTGATCTCTTGATCTCTTAGCCGTGTGCGGTGCCCCCTTCCACCATAATCGACCTCGATCATATCGTAGCGGTGCTTAGGCAAAGCCCTGCGTTGGTAGAACATCATCATCATCACCACGCCGTCGTGCTGACGGAACTCTCCCTCAAAGCTCGGCTGGATCGGAGTTCGAGGGACGTCATCGAGTTGAACGTGTGCAGAACTCGGAGGTGCCGTCCGTTCGGTACTTGATCGGTCGGATCGTGAAGACGTACGACTACATCAACCGCGTTGTGCTAACGCTTCCGCTTTCGGTCTACGAGGGTACATGGACAACACTCTCCCCTCTTGTTGCTATGCATCACCATGATCTTGCGTGTGCGTAGGATTTTCTTTTGAAATTACTATGTTCCCCAACAGCAGGCGCGCCCCCCTACCTCGTGGCCTCCTGTTAATTGGCTTGACGTAGGGTCCAAGTCTCCTGAGTTGTATTCGGTGAGAAAATCACATTCCCGAAGGTTTCATTCCGTTTGGACTATGTTTGATATTCCTTTTCTTTGAAACCCTAAAACAGGCAAAAACAACAATTCTGGGCTAGGCCTCTGGTTAATAGGTTAGTCCCATATAAAAGTGGATAATAAAGCCCAATAATGTCCAAAACAGTAGATAATATAGCATGGAGCAATCAAAAATTATAGATACGTTGGAGACGTATCAAGCATCCCCAAGCTTAATTCCTACTCGTCCTCGAGTAGGTAAATGATAAAAATAGAATTTTTGATGCGGAGTGCTACTTGGCATAATTTCAATGTAAATCTTCTTAATTGTGGTATGAATATTCAGATTCAAAATATTCAAGACAAAAGTTCATATTGACATAAAAATAATAATACTTCAAGCATACTAACAAAGCAATTATGTCTTCTCAAAATAACATGGCCAAAGAAAGCTATCCCTACAAAATCATATAGTCTGGCTATGCTCTATCTTCACCACACAAAGTATTTAAATCATGCACAACCCTGATGACAAGCCAAGAAATTGGTTCATACTTTTGACATTTTCAAAACCTTTTCGATCTTCACGCAATACATGAGCGTGAGCCATGGATATAGCACTATATGTGGAATAGAATGGTGGTTGTGGAGAAGACAAAAAGAGGGGAAGATAGTTGTCGGTGTCAAAACCGGCGGATCTCGGGTAGGGGGTCCCGAACTGTGCGTCTAGGCGGATGGTTACATGAGACAAGGGACACGATGTTTTTACCCAGGTTCGGGCCCTCTCGATGGAGGTAAAACCCTACTCCTGCTTGATTAATATTGATGATATGGGTAGTACAAGAGTAGATCTACCATGAGATCCGAGAGGCTAAACCCTAGAAGCTAGCCTATGGTATGATTGTTGTCTGTCCTACGGACTAAAACCCTCTGGTTTATATAGACACCGAAGAGGGATAGGGTTACATAGAGTCGGCTACAATGGTAGGAGATCTACATATCCGTATCGCCAAGCTTGCCTTCCACGCCAAGGAAAGTCCCTTCCGGACACGGGACGAAGTCTTCAATCTTGTATCTTCATAGTCCAGGAATCCGACCGAAGGTATAGTCCGTCTATCCGGACACCCCCTAATCCAGGACTCCCTCAGTAGCCCCTGAACCAGGCTTCAATGACGACGAGTCCGGCACGCAGATTGTCTTCAGCATTGCAAGGCGGGTTCCTCCTCCAAGTACTTCATAGAAGATTTTTGAACACAAGGATAGTGTCCGGCTCTGCAAAATAATTTCCACATATTGTCATAGAGAGAATAATATTTACACAAATCTAATCTGCTGACGTATTCCATAGCGTGACATCACACCATGTCCAAGTCTTTATTCGAATCGTTTTACTGTCCCACCTCAGCGCGTTTAGCGAGGTGGTTTCCTTGGCACGTCTTGTCAAAGCAGAGATCGTGTCCCCTTATTCCGAGATTCTCATCAATACGAGCGTGGGTAACCCAACCATACCCATTGGTATGTTTTCTCGATCAAAGGCGAGTCCCAAACGGTCACGTGGAGGGCCCTTGGTATTCAACCTCTTATAAAGAGACCAAGGCCTTACTCCTTTCTTTCAATCTCAAACGAGTTCGCCCTTCGCCTCGAGTTCCAACACCCAAGGCTCCAGATTTCAGGCGCTTCGGACCTTCGACAATGTCCGGTTCCGACCTTCGAGGCCAATGGATGTCCTCCTCCGTCACGGAGGAGGACGTGCTGAAGTTGAGAGAGGCCAGGTTCTTGACCGGCGAAATCTGGCATAGGCTGCCTGCTCAAGGGCAGGTCATTCCCACTCCCAAGCCTGGTGAGAGTGTGGTGTTCATGTCTCACTTCCTTCGGGGGCTAGGCTTCCCGACGGATCCCTTTGTGAGGGGGCTCATTTTTTATTATGGGCTGGAATTTCACGACTTGGCTCCGGAGTCCATCCTCCATATTTCCTCATTCATCGTCGTGTGTGAAGCCTTCCTCCGTATTACTCCTCACTTCGGACTATGGCTCAAGACCTTCAAAGTAGAGCCGAAGATGATCGAGGGACGACATGGGGAGTGCGGAGGCACTGTTATAAGCAGGAATGCTGATGCTCCATGGCCCGAGGGCTCTTTTCAAGAGGAGTCCAGCTTATGGCAATGAGAGTGGTTTTATATTACTGCTCCCAGGAGCACCAAGTGGGTGGCGCCACCTGCCTTTCGCTCGGGTCCCCCACCACAGCTAGCATCATGGGTCAATAAAGGACTGGACTGGGGGCCGTCCAAGGACGTGCCCTTGTTGCAGGGCCGCATTCGAGATCTCCTAGAAAGAGATATCAGTCTGGTCGTGGTGACACAGGTTATGCTGATTCGCCGAGCTCTGCCCTGCAAACGTCGCCCCCTCCGCCTGTGGGAGTTCAATCCGGAGGGACCACGAGCTCTCCAACATTTTATGGGCGCGACGCCCGTGGAGATGTACAAATTGTTCTTCAGATCACAAGCAATGTGTCCGGACTTGACCGAGGACGCAGGTCTGAGCTGCAACCGCCCGGATACTCAAGTAAGTAGCCCTGTGCCCGGACTCGCAATCCGCATATTTATCATAAAATTGCCCTTAAAAGAGCTGTCCTTTAAACAGGAGTGGATAGCGAAAGCAAAGCTAATTAGGTGTCCGACCCCCCTCCCCGAGACCACGCCGGGTCCCGTGCTAGTCAGGATGTTGGAGGTTGTGCCTTCGGAGGAAAGCGAGGGAGGGGACAAGGAAGCTATGGCCTCCTCGAAGGAGGCTGTTTGGAAGGGAGGAATTGAAAATTCCTCTCCTTAGGGGAAGAAGAGGACTGCCTCTGAAGACCCGGAGACCATGGCCTCAAAGCGGGGGAAGAAATCTTCGCCAGAGGTTCCTGTGCTGGGGGATACTTCGGCCGAATTATGCCCTCAAGGGGATCAGCCCTCCACCAAGCCGTACGTAGAGAGGAGTTTTATTTTTAAGAAATGAGAGAAATCCTTGCATTATATCTGAGAAAAGTAATCGAAAATTTACCTTGTAGCTCGGACCTTAGCCCTTCTCAGCAGAGCTCGTCTTCGAGGGATCTTCTTCCGGAGATGATGGAGAGCGGAACGCCTCCCCATGCCGTACCGCCTTGTGAGGCGGGCGACCCTGAGGTATCGTGGCGGAGGGTTTCTTCGAATCCGGCAGGGCCGGAAGGTAGTCATATTGCCCGCCAAAGCCCTCTACGTCCGGCCTTCGAAAAGGGCCAGCGGACAAGTCCGGCACCGTCTGGTGCGCGGTCGGAGGAGCTGAAGGATCTGCTAGGGCGAGCATCTATCTTAGAGGAGCACCGTGTATTGATGGGTACGGTGATTGAGAGGATTTCATCCGCGGAGAGCGGATTGCACGAGGTCGTCAGGAGTTTACTGACAGGTTTTGAGGTACGCGAAATAATGTACCCTTTTTGGATAGTTGCGCATAAATAAGATGCACCCTGTGTAGATAGTAGCCCCTGAGACTCTGTGCGTTGTCAAAAGTGACGGCGGGCAGAGGATCATAATCCCATGTCTAATATGCCGCCTTCATATGTAGGTGGCGAAGTGTCCGGTGGCCAGCCGGACTGATGAATTTGCCGAGCTAAAGCGGCAACTTGACGTGGCAGATGCCGACATCGCGCTTGTCAACAAGCGGCTTGACGAGGCACAAGGTATGTAATTCCTCCAGCGACACCCGGTAAGAGGAGCTTTATGCTAGTATCTTACAATGTGTGCGCTTAATGCAGATGGTGCTGCTGCCATGGAGAATCTTCGGGCGGAACTTGCCCGAGCCAAGGAGCAAGCCAGGAAAAGTGATGCGGCTGCCGGAAAGGCAATTGAAGAGCTGAAAGCCAAACAGGCTGCTCACTGCCGAAGCAAGAAGGAAATGGCCGAGATGGCCGTGAAGCTGAAGAACGCTGCTGACCGTTGCAAGCTTCTTGAAAAAGAAGATCGGGCGGAACAGACGGACCTGGAGAAGGCCGTTGCCAATGCCAAGGATGCTCGCTCTGCGATGAGAGCTATGAAGGAGGAGCTGCGTCAGGCCGGAGAGATCGTGGCTGGAAAGCCCTTTATGCTGCGGAGGAAGTTCTTTGATCCTAAACATGCTCCGTTTGACCAGATGTGGAGTACGGCGGACACCTATCTAGATTTGGCAGCAAGTGCCGCAGATGCGGCCGAACAATTCCGAGATCAAGAAGATCGCGAAGTGGAAAAGCTCTTCTAGTTGCAGTTCCACAATCCAGAGCGTCCATTGTCATTAGCCGATCATTTGGCCGAATGGGCCGAGCTAAATAGGTTGTCCGGACTCGTCATGAAGTATGTCATGAGTCATCTGTGGCTAGAGAGGCCAGAGTCGAAAAGTTATTTCAACTTGGTGCAGCAGTTCCTTGGTGCGACGCCGCATATCAATGCGATGAAGAGGTCAGCGTGCATAGAGGGCGGAAATGGAGGCCACCGCTGTTGCATTCCCAGACTCGGATGGAAGCCGAGTACCTGCCGAGCACTATTTTTAGGAAGTTCTGCAAGGCGCTCATTTAATAGAGACGCAGTGCTCGAAGGATACTATATTCGAATAGCATATATTATTGTAAAACAATATTTTGATAAATTGTAGAAGCTTTTTATACTTGTGCCTGCAAGTATTATAATACCTCCTGTGCGGCCGTTTAACATATATGTATATATAATCTGAAAGATGGCAGTCGTCGGCTTCAGCCCCCACGCACATAATGCGGGGGTGTTCACAGAAGGCGCATTTTCACACTTGATCCAACATCTTGGTCCTACAAAGGAGGTGATAGCGTAGCGAACTAGGCAATCAGACTATGATGCTTTATCACTTTCACTTAGCCATAGGAGTTTGACAGTGAGGCTACTTATATAGCCCCTGGTGGCGCCTGCGCTCTCCCGAACTCGGGGCGCGTATGTGCCTAGCCGGGAAGCGGCCCTTCGTTAATGCGGAGGAATCCTAAAGATTCCGGTAAGTCATCGAGTGGTTGACCAGTCTCACGCTATATCATGACAGTCAGTTTTTGGCTTTCTCTACTGAGGTGCTCGCCTAGCCGAACCGGGGCACAATCGCAGTAGTTATCCTGGTGCCGCCTTAGCCGATAGAGCGGAACGTAAGGTAGCAAAACACAGGATCCAGGCAAACCCAACATTTGACCAAAGACATGATTCGGAGTTGATGCATATAAGGCCAAACTCGCGACGCCGAACACTCCCTAAGGTATTCAGTCTTTATGGGGGCGGGCGGGATAACGCCCTTAGTAATAAGCCCCTAGTGTCTAGGTACACGCAAAACTCTGACGTGGCCACATGCCAAAATGCCAGCCTCCTCCTTGGTTATACCAAGAAACCAGGGGATGTGTATCAACAAGAGACAGTAAAAAAGGTTTACGTAGGGTCTTAATCTGAAAAGAATCCTTGGAACGGTTCCCTGCTGCACATCTGCGCCTGTGTTTCCGTTGTGCCGTATCCTGGACGGGCGTAGCACGGTGTTCATCTGTAAAAGAGAGGAACTTAGTTAAATAAAGATTGTGCCGAACATGAGTTATACTAAATAAACAGAGTATAAATCGAAATGGGTAAAATTGAGCTTTATTGTCTCTTGTTTTATATGCGCGGAGCCCCTAGTACAGGGGTATACGGTTATTAAGCCTTTATCAATTGTATGTTTATGCCGGACTCGTCTAGCCGTGTCCGTGGTCTTGACGACCTGTTAAAGGTGCTTTGGCTGGTGAAGCCGCTTTAATGTGGGGCTGTCAAGGCAGCCGCACTGTCTTCCGCGCGGGAGTAACACTCAATGTTTTCCCTTTAATGAGATGATGCCTCGTGGACCGGGCATCTTAAGCGTAAGAGATGTGTAATGCGATATTGCGTTAAAGCGGGCGAAAGCTTCGCATCCCAGCAGTGCTTGATAGCTACTTGAGAATGGGGCGATGTGGAAAGTTAGCTGTTCGCCACGGAAGTTATTGGGGGAGCCGAACATAACTTCTAGCCGGAGAGAACCCATGCAACGGGCATCCGGGCCTTGCGTTACCCCTTGAAAGGAGGTTTTTCTATGGCGAATTTTTGTTGGGTCTATCCCCATGTTGCGGATTGTGTCCTGGTATAACAGGTTTAGACCACTGCCGCCGTCCATCAGGACATTTGTAAAGTGGAGTCCGCCGATTATTGGATCTAATACCAAGGCAGTCCAGCCTGCGTTCCGGATACTTCTAGAGTAATCCTGATGGTCGAAGGTGATCGGTTTTAACAACCATTGGCGAGACTCCTTTGGGATAGGCCGTATGTCACGTATCTCTGTTGGCGCCATTCTGTTCGTCACGTGAAGTAAGTTTACTGTTTTGACTTCTTGTGGGAAATCCTTTTGTTTCCTGGTGCTCTGCTTGTGGGGTTCGTCATCGTCCTCACTTGGTGTGTAGAGCCCCTTGTGTTCGGCGTTGAGTTTGCCGGATTGCTTGAAAACCCAACAATATCTATGGGTATGGTTCGCAGCCTTCCCGGGAGTACTGTGTATTTGACATATCTTGTCCAAGATTTTGTTTAAGTTGGATAGCTCGTCCCTGTTATCCTTGAGGAGCGGCTTTCTCTGATTCTGCCACGAGCTTTTGAATCCGGTGTTGATCACCGTGATCTTTGGGCTGTTTCCCTTATTCCAGCGCTGGTCCTTGCTGCGTCGGGGTTTTCCGTTTCCATCCCTAACTTCGGATGTACTTGGGTCGCTGGTGCTACATCTTTCCAACCAGTTGTCCTCTCCTGCGCAAAAGCGGGTCTTGAGGCTTGTTAATGCGGCCATTGTTCTTGGCTTTTCTTGGCCGAGGTGTCTGGCGAGCCATTCGTCTCGAATGTTATGCTTAAAAGCTGCTAGGGCTTCGGCGTCCAGACAGTCAACTATCTGATTCTTTTTAGTAAGAAATCTGTTCCAGAATTTCCGGGCTGACTCTCCGGGCTATTGAGTTATCTGACTAAGATCGTCTGCATCTGGAGGGAGGACATAGGTCCCTTGAAAATTTGCCCGGAAAGCATCCTCAAGCTCTTCCCAACTTCCAATGGTGTTTTCGGGAAGGCTTTTGAGCCAATGCCGGCCTGGCCCTTTAAGCTTGAGGGGTAAGTATTTTATGGCGTGGAGGTCATCTCCTCTGGCCATGTGTATGTGGAGGATATAATCCTCGATCCAGACCCCAGGGTCTATTGTTCCATCATATGCCTCTATGTTTACGGGCTTGAATCCCGCTGGAAATTCATGGTCCAGCACCTCATCGGTGAAACATAGGGGGTGTGCGGCACCCCTGTATTTGGGTGTGCCGTGATGTTTGGATATTTGTTGTGTTGCATTGTTTACTAGAGCTTGCTTTCTTGGCCCGTAGATAGATCTGGCTGGGCCATCTTTTTGATGCGGATCCTTTGGTGGATCGCGTGCCGGCTTGTGTGTGGCGCCCCTTGCCGCTCCATGTTGGCCATGTGGTCGTCCATCCGACCGGGTGGCTTTCCTATTTTTTGACTGCGGGGGCTCTAAGGCCTCCTTGTCAAATTCAGGCAGTAACTTTCGCTTTGGATAGCTTTTTGTGCGGCGACTGCCGCCATATTTGTCTGCGGTGCTGCGTACTTTGCTCCATCTGATTCTGAGTGCATCTTCTGCAGTTTTGAGCTTCCGCTTCTGCTTTTTCAGGCTGCGCGCAGTGGCGACAAGCCTTTTGTGGAGGTTCTTCTGCTCCATGAGCTTATCCGGCGTAAGGTCGTCCGGACTATTGTTTTCGCCGGGGACGGGGTGTTTCGTTTGTTTATCCAAGTTGCCCTGTTCGGACGGCTGCTCGAAGGCATGTTCGTCATCCACCGGCTCGTCCTGCTCTATGGCTGGGTCTGTATGGCTGCTGTCTCTGTCGAGGCGGGGCTTGGAGCGGCGCTTACGTCGCCGCTTTGATTGCTTTTCGAGTGAACGATCCCTCATTGCATCGCTGTGTTCCTCGTCGTCGCTTCCTTTGGGTGTGTCCACCATGTATACATCATGAGATGAGGTGGCTATCCAGTCCCTTATAGGCGTTGGTTCATGTTCATCTCCTACATCGTCGTCCATACCATCGATGTCTTCGGAGTTGAAGTCGAGCACGTCGTTTAAATTATCGACAGTGGCTATGAAGTGGGTGGTGGGTGGGCATCGAATTTCTTCGTCGTCCACATCCCAATCCTGTCGGTCATAGTCCGGCTAGGACTCTCCTGACAAAGAGAGAGACCTGAGTGAATTCAGGATGTCGCCGAAGGGCGAGTGCTGAAAGATGTCTGCGGCGGTGAACTCCATGATCGGCGCCCAATCGGATTCGATCGGCAGGGGCGCAGAGGGCTCAGAGTCCGGAGAGGAGTCCGGCACCTTGGAGTCACGGGCTTCGCAGAGGACAAGGCTGGTGTTCGGCTTGATCGTCGTAGAGATTGCAGCCCCCGAAGCGGTGTCTAACCACCCATCCTCGATTGGTGTGATCGGCTCCGAGCTAGGGGTCGGAGCGGACACAGGTGCGGCTTCCAGGGCACTGTTCGGCGGCAGAGCTAGATCATGCCCATCGTGACAGTGCAGCGCGCTCGGCTGTGGCTCGAATCCGTCGAAGATCAAGTCTCTGCGGATGTCGCCCGTGTAGTTCAAACTTCCAAATCTGACCTGATGGCCAGGGGCGTAGCTTTCGATCTGCTCCAGATGACCAAGCGAATTGGCCCGCAGTGCAAAGCCGCCGAATACAAAGATCTGTCCGGGGAGAAAAGTCTCACCCTAGATCGCATCGCTGTTGATGATCAAAGAAGCCATCGGGCCTAAAAGTGACGACACAGAGGAACTCTCAATAAAAGCACCAATGTTGGTGTCAAAACCCGCGGATCTCGGGTAGGGGGTCCCGAACTGTGCGTCTAGGCGGATGGTTACATGAGACAAGGGACACGATGTTTTTACCCAGGTTCGGGCCCTCTTGATGGAGGTAAAACCCTACTCCTGCTTTATTAATATTGATGATATGGGTAGTACAAGAGTAGATCTACCACGAGATCCGAGAGGCTAAACCCTAGTAGCTAGCCTATGGTATGATTGTTGTCTGTCCTACGGACTAAAACCCTCTGGTTTATATAGACACCGGAGAGGGCTAGGGTTACACAGAGTCGCTTACAATGGTAGGAGATCTACATATCCGTATCGCCAAGCTTGCCTTCCATGCCAAGGAAAGTCCCTTCCGGACACGGGACGAAGTCTTCAATCTTGTATCTTCATAGTCCAGGAGTCCGACCGAAGGTATAGTCCGATTATCCGGACACCCCCTAATCCAGGACTCCCTCAATAGTCTCACATCAACTAGGCGTATCAATGAGCTATGGAGATGCCCATCAATAGATATCAATGTGAGTGAGTAGGGATTGCCATGCAACAGATGCACTAGAGCTATAAGTATATGAAAGCTCAACAAAAGAAACTAAGTGGGTGTGCATCCAACTCGCTTGCTCACGAAGACCTAGGGCATTTTGAGGAAGCCCATCATTGGAATATACAAGCCAAGTTCTATAATTAAAAATTCCCACTAGTATATGAAAGTGACAGAATGAGAGACTCTCTATCATGAAGATCATGGTGCTACTTTGAAGCACAAGTGTGGTAAAAGGATAGTAACATTGTCCCTTCTCTCTTTTTCTCTCATTTTTTGGGCCTTCTCTTTTTTTATGGCCTCTTTTTATTTTTTATATTTTTCGTCCGGAGTCTCATCCCGACTTATGGGGGAATCATAGTCTCCATCATCCTTTCCTCACTTGGGACAATGCTCTAAAATTGATGATCATCACACTTTTTATTTTTCTTACAACTTAATACTTAGAACAAAATATGACTCTATATGAATGCCTCCGGCGGTGTACCAGGATATGCAATGAATCAAGAGTGACATGTATGAAAGAATTATGAATGGTGGCTTTGCCACAAATACGATGTCAACTACATGATCATGCTAGCAATATGACAATGATGGAGCGTGCCATAATAAATGGAACGATGGAAAGTTGCATGGCAATATATCTCAGAATGGCTATGGAAATGCCATAATAGGTAGGTATGGTGGCTGTTTTGAGGAAGGTATATGGTGGGTGTATGATACCGGCGAAAGGTGCGCGGTATTAGAGAGGCTAGCAGAGGTGGAAGGGTGAGAGTGCGTATAATCCATGGACTCAACATTAGTAATAAAAAACTCATATACTTATTGCAAAAATCCAGAAGTTATCAAAGCAAAGTATTACGCGCATGCTCCTAGGGGGATAGATTGGTAGGAAAAGACCATCGTTCGTCCCCGACTGCCACTCATAAGGAAGACAATCAATAAATAAATCATGCTCCGACTTCATCACATAACGGTTCACCATACGTGCATGCTACGGGAATCACAAACTTTAACACAAGTATTATTTAAATTCACAACTACTCAACTAGAATGACTCTAATATTATCACCTCCATATCTCAAAACAATTATCATGCTTCAATCTTTTCTTAGTATTCAATGCACTCAAAAGAAAGTTTCACAAATCTTGAATACCAATCATATTTTTATTAAGCAAATTACCATGCTATTAAGACTCTCAAAATAATCTAAGTGAAGCATGAGAGATCAATAGTTTCTATAAAACAAATCCACCACCGTGCTCTAAAAGATATAAGTGAAGCACTAGAGCAAAATTATATAACTCAAAAGATATAAGTGAAGCACATAGAGTATTCTATCAAATTCCAAATTATGTATGGCTCTCTAAAAAGGTGTGTACATCAAGGATGATTGTGGTAGACTAACAAGCAAAGAATCAAATCATAAAAGACACTCCAAGAAAAACACATATCATGTGGTGAATAAAAATATAGCTCCAAGTAAAGTTACCGATAGAAGTAGACGAAAGAGGGGATGCCTTCTGGGGCATCCCCAAGCTTTGGCTTTTAGGTGTCCTTAGATTATCTTGGGGGTTCCATGGGCTTCCCCAAGCTTAGTCTCTTGCCACTCCTTGTTCCATAATCCATCAAATCTTTACCCAAAACTTGAAAACTTCATAACACAAAACTTAAAGTAGAAAATCTCGTGAGCTCCGTTAGCGAAAGAAAACAAAAGACCACTTCAAGGTACTGTAATGAAATCATTCTTTATTTATATTGGTGTTAAACCTACTGTATTCCAACTTCTCTATGGTTCATAAACTATTTTACTAGCCATAGATTCATCAAAATAAGCAAACAACACACGAAAAACAGAATCTGTCAAAAACAGAATAGTCTGTAGTAATATGTAGCTAGCGAACGATCTGGAACCCCAAAAATTATAAAATAAATTTCTGTACGTGAGGAATTTATCTATTAATCATCTGCAAAAGGAATTAACTAAATATAACTTTCCAAATAAAAATTACAGCAGTTCTCGTGAGCGCTAAAGTTTCTGTTTTTTACAGCAAGTTCAACAAGACTTTCCCCAAGTCTTCCCAACGGTTCTACTTGGCACAAACACTAATTAAACACAAAAAACACAACCAAAACAGAGCCTAAATAATTTATTTATTACTAAACAGTATCAAAAATCAAGGAATAAAAATAAAATTGGGTTGCCTCCCAACAAGCGCTATCGTTTAACGCCACTAGCTAGGCATAACAAGCAAGAATAGATCTAGGTATTGCCATCTTTGGTAGGAAATCCATAAGTGGCTCTCGTGATAGATTCATATGGTAATTTTATTTTCTTTCTAGGGAAGTGTTCCATGCCCTTTTTTAATGGAAATTGAAATCTAATATTCCCTTCCTTCATATCAATAATTGCACCAACTGTTCTAAGGAAAGGTGTACTAAGAATAATAGGGCAAGAAGGATTGTAATCTATATCAAGAACGATAAAATCTACGGGCAAATAATTCCTATTTGCAACAATAAGAACATCATTAATTCTTCCCATAGGTTTCTTAATAGTGGAATCCGCAAGATGCAAGTTTAGAGAGCAATCATCAAAATTACGGAAATCTAGCAAATCACACAAAGTTTTGGGAATAGTAGAGACACTAGCACCCAAATCACACAAAGCATAAAACTCCTGATCTTTAATTTTAATTTTAATAGTTGGTTCCCACTCATCATAAAGTTTTCTAGGGATAGAAACTTCCAATTCAAGTTTTTCTTCATAAGATTGCATCAAGGCATCAACGATATGTTTAGTAAACGCTTTATTTTGACTATAAGCGTGAGGAGAATTTAGCACGGGTTGCAACAAGGAAATACAATCAATCAAAGAGCAATTTTCATAGTTAAATTCCTTGAAATCCATAATAGTGGGTTTAGCAAGATCTAGGGTTTTAATTTCTTCAATCCCACTTTTATTAAATTTAGCATCAAGATCAAAAGATTCAGAAATCTTGGAACGCCTTCTAGGTAAAGGTGGATCATATTCAGTCCCATCATTATCAAGATTCATATTGCAAAACAAAGATTTAATAGGGGACACATCAATAACTTTTAGATCTTCATCATTATTTTCATAGGAATCTGGTTTAGCGGCCATCTTATTGACTAAGGTAGCTTGCATATCCGAAATTTCAATAGTTAATTTTTCAAGACGAGCAATTTGGGATCTTATACCATCAAATTCTTCAGACATATCATCGAGCTCTTTATTCATATAACTCATAAAACCTTTTTGTTCCTTAAGCTCATTTATAAAGAAATTATTATGCTCAAATTGCAAAACCATAAACTTCCTGACGTTGTTTTCGATCTCCTCTAACTTTTAAGGTGAAGATCACCGAATCTAGGAAGAGCCATCGCGACAAACAAGCAAACTAACACACAAGCAAACAAAAAGGCAAACGGGTAAAAAGAGGAAAATAGAGAAAGAGAGGGAGGATAGAGAGAGAGGGCGAATAAAACAGCAAGGGTGAATTGGGGGGAGAAGAAAACGAGAGGCAAATAGCAAATATTGTAATGCAGGAGATAGGGATTGTGATGGGTACTTGGTATGTTGACTTTTGCGCAGACTCCCCGGCAACGGCGCCAGAAATGGCTCGTTGTCGGAAGTCAAATCTTGACTTGCACGAACCTCCCCGGCAACGATGCCAAAAATTCATCTTGCTACCTCTTGAGCACTGCGTTGGATTTCCCTGAAGAGGAGAGGATGATGCAGCAAAGTAGCGTAAGTATTTCCCTCAGTTTTTGAGAACCAAGGTATCAATCCAGTAGAGGCTACGCGCGAGTCCCTCGTACCTACACAAAAACAATAGCTCAACGCAACCAATGCGCTTAGGGGTTGTCAATCCCTTCACGGTCACTTATGAAAGTGAGATCTGATAGAGATGATAAATAATATTTTTGGTATTTTTGGTATAGAGATGCAAAGTAAAAAGTAAAAGCAAAGTAAAAGAAAAGCAATAATAAAGTGATGAAGGTTGATATGATGAGAAAGAGACCCGGGGGCCATAGGTTTCACTAGTGGCTTCTCTCAAGAGCATAAGTATTCTACGGTGGGTGAACAAATTACTGTTGAGCAATTGACAGAATTGAGCATAGTTATGAGAATATCTAGGTATGATCATGTATATAGGCATCACGTCCGAGACAAGTAGACCGACTCCTGCCTGCATCTACTACTATTACTCCACTCATCGACTGCTATCCAGCATGCATCTAGAGTATTAAGTTAAAAACAGAGTAACACCTTAAGCAAGATGACATGATGTACAGGGATAGTTTCATGCAATATGATAAAAACCCCATCCTGTTATCCTCGATGGCAACAATACAATATGTGCCTTGCTGCCCCTTCTATCACTGGGAAAGGACACCGCAAGATCGAACCCAAAGCTAAGCACTTCTCCCATGGCAAGAAAAACCAATCTAGTAGGCCAAACCAAACTGATAATTCGAAGAGACTTGAAAAGATAACCAATCATACATAAAATAATTCAGAGAAGATTCAAATATTATTCATAGATAGACTTAATCATAAACCCACAATTCATCGATCTCAACAAACACACCGCAAAAAGAAGAGTACATCGAATAGATCTCCACAAGAGAGGGGGAGAACATTGTATTGAGATCCAAAAAGAGAGAAGAAGCTATCTAGCTACTAACTATGGACCCGTAGGTCTGAAGTAAACTACTCACACTTCATCGGAGGGGCTTGGATGATGATGTAGAAGCCCTCCGTGATCGATGCCCCCTCCGGCGGAGCTTCGGAACAGGCCCTGTGGGAGTAATGGGCCACGGGTAGGCCAACCCGAGGCCCAGAACCTTTCAAGACATCGGGGCAGGCTGCGCCCCTCAAGGCCCCAGGACGAAGAGCCGCCTTCAAGAAGTCAATGGTAAGACGGCCGACTGACCACTCGCGGCCGAGTCCCAGGGACGACCGCAGGGTAAACCGACTCCTGACTGGCGACTTCCGGAGAAGCCGGCTTTGGGGAGTTGGCCTGCGACTCCAACAAACCCCGTGACCTCATCAAGGGGGACGGGGTGGGAGAGTGGCTACAATGAAGCCCACTCCCGCCCCTTACCAAGGGCGGGCATGGCCACAACACGACGTACCCCGGAAGATCTCCGTGCGGCGTGGCACTGTTGCCATGCCAGCCCTGACATCAGCACCGCAGAACCGAATCCTGCACCCACGACGGCTTGTCTGTACGGCTCAGAGGCAGCGGGTCCCACCAGTCAGTGAGATCCCAGGAGACGGCAAGAGGACCACCAGTCGGACCCGTCGAGAGTCGGCCCGGGGGAGTCGGCCGAGCCCTCCCCCGGGGCCCATGCACCATTAATCAAGATGTGATGGAGAGTGGCAATAGTGATCGCCCGCCAGGCGGCGGGGCTGTTGCCACGACCCCACGATCAAGACCGCGTCATCAGAAGCACGTCACAGTAATCAGCAGCCGGCAAGACCCGCCCGCGGCGGACGCGGCCTGTCGGCTCCGTACTAGGCCAGTCGGTGGGGCCCGCCAGTCGGCGGGGAAGACGGAGGCTAGAGGCGCTAACGGCTGGGCCCACGTCCCCCCGGATTACCATTGTACCCCTGGGGGGTAGGCCTATATAAACCCCACCAGGGCACCCATGCAAAGGGTTGGAACCCATTAGCTCTAGGCCAGATCATATAGAAGGGAGAGAGCTAGCCTTGCCCTCTCCTACCTCCAAGAAATAGCTCAAGGAGCAACCATGTAAACACTTTGCCATAGTGATCATGCGGAGACCCCGCAGAGCAGTAGTAGGGGTATTATCTCCCCGGAGAGCCCTGAAGCTGGGTAAGATTCGCCGGTGTGCATGCCTTCGCCTCATCCCGTTTCCAGGCACCGACGACGTTCTACTCGCCCCCATCATGATAAGCCATCCTTTGGCATATGTCACACCAAACCCCCGACATTTGGCGCCCACCGTGGGGCCTGGTGCATCGCCGTCCGGAGACCTGTTCTGGACGGGAACCCTTTTTCTCCCTGGCGAGCACAGCCAGCCAGGCACGCCAGACGGAGTTTGCGCTGACGCGCTAAGTGGCGTTGAGATCGCCTGCGCACCCAGCTACCTGTCCGAACTTGTCGGCGAGGTTCGCCTCTCCGACGAACCTGCATCCGACGCAGGCACGGGCGGCCCCGAGAGCCTCCTCGCGGGCCTCCTCGATCAGCTCCACGTTTCTGGTGAGCCTGCCGTAGACTTAGAGTTCGTAGGCTCCACCGACCCGATGTTGGTCGACTCCGACACCGCGTCGCTCGATGCGTTCCCCACCAATCTTTTGGTCTACGACGAACCTCTCCCTCGCGCGGAGAGCAACGGAAGCACTGTCACCGAGGTGCTCGTCATCAGTCATGACGAGCTCCCAGGCGGAGGAGCGCACGACTCACTCGGCTGGTGCTACAAGACCTAATTGCGCCCATTCCGAAAGACGCTGACGCAGAGACGTTGGAGGCGCGCCGCCTTCAGCTCGTTGAAGGCGCGAAGAAGCTGGCCAGCATGAGGCGCTTGTCAGAAGCCTACCAGCAGGAGATGGATCGCGCCGTCGGCGGCTCGCCGGCCCCGGCGGGGCCCAGCCGCCTTGGCGCGGTCCAGCAGCGCGGCATAGCCATCGCCAACCTGTTTGGGGCAAGCCGCCCTGTGTACGCTACACTAGCGGCGAACATCCGAGCCGCCCAGGAAGTGGCGAATGAGCTGGACAATTCCGAGGGCGAAGAACACCGCCTCATGATGGAGCGAGTCCAGCGGCTCCTCGACGCGGCCGCCGCACAGAACGAGGCCGGCTGTCGCACGGAGGCGCCGCAGCGGCCAAACGATGACCTTCACCGAGATCAAGGCGCGATGTCTCGGACGCCGACTAGCGGCGCCCGAGGAAGAAGAGACATGGAGCCGGCTGTCAGCCACAGTCGGACTCGCATTACCATAGAGCGCGACCGAGACGGCCGCCCGAGAGCAGTGGAACGATGGGACGATTGTCCGCCTCCCCCTCCCTGCAAGGAGAGGTGAGTCTCCCTGCCGCCTGTTGACCATCCGACTCTCGGCGATCGCCTTGGCCGCCGAAAGGGAGTTGGAGAGAATGACGCCCGCCACCGGATCGACCGACTTCACCGATCCTTAGCACTGGAAGAAGAAGAGAAGCTGGGTCCGCCTTGTTTCGGGCCCCGCATTTGGGATGAGCCCTTTCCCAGAGGGTTCACGCTCCCAAGAGACACGCCCAAGTATACCGGCTACGTGAAGCCGGAAGACTGGCTAGTCGACTACTCCACGGCTGTCAGCATAGCAAACGGCAACAAGCGTGTCGCCGTAAAGTACGTTCCGCTCATGCTCCAGGGCATGGCCCGGACATGGCTGAACAGCCTGAAGCCCCGCAGCATCAACAGCTGGGTCGACTTCACCGAAACATTCGTCCGTAACTTCACCAACACGTACAAGCGTCCTCCCAAGCCTCGTCAGCTCTCCTTGTGCATGCAAGGCCCCGACGAGTCGACTCGCGATTACCTCACGCGTTGGGCCGAGCTTCGAAACTCCTGTGAGGGCGTGCACGAGGTGCAGGCCATCGAGTACTTCATAGCCCGGTGCAGAGAAGGCACCCTCCTCAAGCACAAGCTCCTCTGCGACGAGCCAGAAACCCTCGACGAGCTGCTGATCATAGCGGACAAGTACGCCATGACCGACTCCTCCATGAAGGCGGAGATTCAAATCAGCACAACTGGCAAAGTGGCCCCTCAAGCTCCAAGAACTCTGGCGGCAGACGCCAACCGGCGACAACAGCAGGGCGACCACAAGCGCAAGGCCCCGCAGCCGGCTTCCAGCAGCCGGCAGGTCGTGACCGTTGAAGCCCAACAACCAGATGAGCAGCCTCCGCCCAAGCGATAGAAAGGCGGCAAGCCAAACTGGTTGCCGGCCTTCTCCTATGAGCAGACCCTGGATGGACCTTGCAAGTTCCATAGCGGCACAAAGCCGTCGAATCACACCACCCGGAAGTGCCACTGACTCACCAGGATCGCTAACGGAGACGGCCTCCTACCTCCCTCGCCTGCTGGGCAGCCGCCTCCGCCTCCGCCCCGGCAGCCGGCTGTTAGGCCAGTCGGCGTAGTACAAGACGAATACCCTGAAGAGCACGGAGCCTACGTGGTGTTTACCAGTGTGGCTGATGATTGACGCAGCAGGTGGCTGCAGCGACAAGAGGTGAATGCAGTAGCATCGGAGACGCTAGAGTTCATGCACTGGTCCGAGAAGCCCATCAGCTAGAGCAGGGCTGACCACCCAGAAGTGATGGCGAGTCCGGGCTCCTATGCCTTGGTCCTGGACGCCACCTTTGCTATGGACAGATGAGCCGCACGTTTCTCGTGAGTTCTGATAGACGGAGGCAGCAACATCAGTATCCTGTACAAGGACACCATGGAGAAGTTAGGAATCAAGCAAAGACAGCTTCAGAACAGCCGAACTGTGTTCCATGGCATTGTTCCTGGGCTTTCCTGCTCACCAATCGGCAAGATCCTGATGGACGTCCTCTTTGGAGACAAAGATCACTTCCGCCGAGAATTTGTTTGGTTTGAGGTGGTGGACCTCGAGAGCCCATACCATGCGCTACTCGACCGACCCGCCTTGGCCAAGTTCATGGCGGTCCCCCACTACGCCTACCTCAAGATGAAGATGCCCAGTTCCAGAGGAATTCTGACTGTGGCTGGCGACTACCGGAAGTCGTCTGCTTGTGCGGCTGAGAGCAGTCAGCTGGCCGAGTCCCTGGTAATCGCGGCCGAGAAGCGGCTCCTTGAGCGAGTTGTGGTGATGGCCGGCAAGCAGCCTGAGGTATCGCCCAACCCAAGAGAGTCGGAGGCTAAGGGTTCGTTCAAACCGGCCAAAGAGACAAAGAAGATACCCTTGGATCCGGAGCACCCAGAGAGGTACGCCGTCGTAGGTGCAAACCTCGACAGCAAATAGGAAGGCGAGCTCGTCGATTTCCTCCGTGAGAATCGGGACATCTTCGCATGGTCCCCCAAAGACATGCCAGGTGTACCGACGGAATTCGCCGAGCACAAGTTACATGTCCGATTTGATGCAAAGCCGATCAGGCAGCCCCTGCGCCGCCTATCAGAAGAGAAGAGAAGAGTTGTCGGAGAAGAGATAGCCCGACTCCTAGCAGCCGGCTTCATTATGGAAGTGTTCTTTCCAGAATGGCTAGCAAATCCGGTCCTGGTACTGAAGAAGAACAAGCAGTGGCGAATGTGTATTGACTACACAAGCCTCAACAAGGCCTGCCCCAAGGACCCATTTGCTCTACCAAGAATCGATTAGGTGATAAACTCCACAGCCGGATGCGAGCTGTTGAGTTTTTTGGATGCATACTCAGGATATCACCAGATCAAGCTGAACCCGGCTGATAGACCAAAGACCGCCTTCATCACACTGTTTGGAGCTTTCTGCTACCTCACCATGACGTTTGGCTTAAGGAATGCCGACGCCACCTTTCAGCGTTGCATGCAAAAGTGCCTCCTCAAGCAGCTCGGCAGAAACCCCCACGTCTACGTAGACGACATGATGGTGAAGACGGAAAAGCGCGGAATGCTGCTAGAAGACCTCAAGGAGACCTTTGAGAACCTACGCCGATTCCAGGTCAAGCTCAATCCCGAGAAGTGCGTCTTCAGAGTACCAGCCGGCCAGCTCCTTGGCTTCCTGGTCTCTGAACATGGCATAGAATGCAACCCAGTAAAGATCAAGGCCATTGAGAGAATGGAGGTACCCAGACGACTGCTGGATGTGCAAAGGTTCACCGGCTGCTTGGCGTCCATCAGCCGATTTATCAGTCGGCTGGGCGATAAAGCTCTCCCCTTATACCAACTCATGAAGAAGACCACTTTTTTCGAGTGGAACCATAAGGCAGACGAAGCTTTTCTCCAGTTGAAGAAGATGCTGACTACTCCACCCGTCCTGGCGGCTCCGACCCCCAAGGAACCTATGCTCCTGTACATCGCCGCCACCAGCCGGGTGGTCAGCACAGTCATTGTAGTAGAACGCAAGGAGGAAGGCAAGGCACTACCTATCCAGAGACCGGTATATTACCTGAGCAAAGTACTGTCGACCTCCAAGCAGAACTACCCCCACTACCAGAAGATGTGCTATGGTGTACACTTTACTGCCAAGAAATTGAAGCCTTACTTTCAAGAGCATCCAATCACGGTGGTCTGCACGGCCCCGCTTGCCGAGATCATTGGTAGCCGAGATGCTTCTGGCCGAGTGGCCAAGTGGGTCATAAACCTGGCTCCCTACACCATCCACTACCAGCCCCACACCGCTATCAAGTCACAAGCATTGGCCGACTTTCTCGTCGACTGGGCCGAGACCCAGTACCTACCTCCAGCGCCTGATTCCACCCATTGGCGGATGCATTTCGACGGCTCCAAGATGCGCACCGGCTTGGGAGCCGACGTCGTCCTCACCTCTCCCAAAGGCGACAAGCTCAAATACGCGCTGCAAATCCACTTTGCCGCCTCCAACAACGTCGCCAAGTACGAGGCGCTCATTCATGGGCTCCGGCTTGCCAAAGAACTTGGCATCCGTCGGATCTTGTGTTATGGCGACTCGGACTTAGTGGTCCAGCAGTCATCTGGCGATTGGGACGCGAAAGATGCAAACATGGCGAGTTACCGTTTCCTCGTGCAGCAACTCAGCGGGTATTTCGAAGGGTGCGAGTTCCTCCATGTGCCAAGAAACGACAATGACCAAGCAGACGCCTTGGCACGAATCGGCTCTACCCGCCAAGCAATACCATCCGGTGTCGCCCTTCAATGCCTCCTCAAGCCGTCTGTCAAGCCTTCACCAGAATCAGACTCCATTTTTGTGCCGACTCCCCCCGAAGACGTCGGAACCGACTCCAGAGCCCCGGCAGTCGGTACGGGGATTTCGGCAGATGGCTCCAAAGCTGCCACAGTTGAACCCGGCCCGGGGACTACGGCAGTGGACTCGAAGACTCCAGAACTTGACCCAAGGGCCGCGCTAGTCGGCCTGGGGACTTCATTAACCTAGCAAGTGGTTGTTGACTCCAACCCGCCGCCTCCCAGCCCAACCGCCCTCGTCCAAGTCGTAGTTCTGGCAGTCAAAGAAGTAGCAGCACCCTCATGGGCCCAGCCCATCCTCAAATTCCTGGTGAGCAAAGAGCTGCCAACTGATGAGACCTCAGCTCGGCAAGTACAACGTCGGGCGGCAGCCTACACCATAGTCAATAGAGAGCTGGTCAGGCGCAGCGTCACAGGTGTCTACCAGCGCTGGGTAGATCCAGAGCAAGGCCAAGCAATTCTCAAAGACATCCATCAAGGCGAGTGCAGCCACCATGCGGCTTCAAGAGCGCTCGTCGCAAAAGTCTTTCAACACGGTTTCTTCTGGCCGATTTCCCTAGAAGAGGCCAAGCAGTTGGTCCAAAAATGCAAAGGGTGCCAGGAGTTCAGCTCCAAGCCGCACTAGCCTGCTTCTGCACTCAAGACCATCCCCATTGCCTGGCCTTTCGCAGTTTGGGGTTTAGACATGGTGGGACAATTCAAGACAGCACGAGGTGGCTTAACTCACTTACTTGTCGCAGTGGACAAGTTCACCAAGTGGATAGAAGCGAAGCCAATCAAGAAGCTGAACGGCCCGACTGCTGTGACTTTCATCGCCGATATCACAATTCGGTACGGCATACCACACAGCATCATCACCGACAACGGCACAAATTTTGCGAAAGGCACCTTGGCCCGTTTTTGCGCAACATAGGGCATCCGACTGGACCTAGCATTTGTCGCCCATCCACAATGAAACGGCCAGGTGGAGCGAGCAAACGGCCTCATCCTGTCCGACATCAAACCTCGGCTGATCGAGCCTCTAGAGCGCTCGGCTGGCTGCTGGCTCGACGAGCTACCAGCCATCCTCTGGAGTCTGCGCATGACTCCAAACAAGTCAACCGGCTTCACGCCTTTCTTCCTCGTCTACGGTGCCGAAGCCGTCATCCCAACGGACATAGAGTTCGACTCCCCATGAGTCACCATGTACACCGAGGAGGAAGCAAAAGAAGCACGACAAGACGATGTCGATCTGCTGGAAGAGGGCCGGCTGTTGGCACTCAGCCGGTCCAGCATCTACCAGCAGAGCCTGCGCCGATACCACAACAGGAAGGTCAGGCCAAGATCTTTCCAAGAAGGCGACCTTGTGCTCCGGCTGATCCAGCGAACATCCAGCCAGCACAAGCTGTTGGCACCTTGGGAAGGCCCTTTCATCATCAGCAAAGTACTGGGCAACGACTCCTAATACCTGATTGACCCTCAGAAGCCCTGAGCACGCAAGAGGGACGACTCCGGCAAGGAGACAGAGCAGCCATGGAATGCAAATCTCCTCCGAAGATTTTACAGTTGATGCAGTATGTACCATGCTACCTTTTGTATTAAAGTACCAAGACTTTGGGCCCCCCCGAGACGAGCTCAGGGAGTGCCCTGTTTTGTCTGTATGATAAAAATTATGCCTGCAAGTATGTTACTCGTTTTTATGCCGTTTGGCACCGGGCTTGACAAGTCGGCCTGGGGACTTGCTGCCTTGCACTATGAAATGCTTCCTGCAGTCGGACAAGTAGTGCGTAAACGCCTAAACCGTCTCCTGTCAGAAGCCGCAGCTCGCAGAGCGACTGTACGGTGGGCAGAAGTAAGGTAGAATGGGCATTCACATGAAAAATGGCTAAGGACTCAAAGCATAAAACATAGCTCAAGACGGCTTCAACCTTTTTGCAAACCGACTCTCGAGTAGTCGGATTGCCGCCTCCTATTCAACTTGCTCAAAAACTCCTAAAAACGGCTAAGTACTTGCCTTCCCAAAGTAGCCAAGCATTTGATCCAGCGGCAGTCTGCAGAGCGGCTGTCCGATTGGCAAGGCAGGCAACTAAGAGAAAGCAGCAAAGGAAAAAAGCCAAAAGAGCAATGAGCAAGAAAAGATAGAACTTGGATAAATATATTTACATAGCATAGGCCCTTGGCCAAATCTTCGAGCAGAAGTTCAAAATACACCCTGCGGGTGGAATTGTGCGAATTAACAAGTTCTTCAAAGACTACTGAAGCAGATAAAATAAAGGTAAAGCGGCAGCTTAGGAAGCAGCTGACGGATTCGGAGGGTCGGACGAGGCGGCAGCGTGAGGCGTCGGGGTGGCCGGCTGGCTAGTCTCGGGTTGATCGCCTCCAGCGGCAGTCGGGTCGGTCGCACGCGACTCATTGCTGGAGGCGCGGTCGAGCTGAGGCTGGCCGTCTGCTCCGTCTTTCGGTGCCTCCGTCCTCCGCCTCGCCTTCCTCCTCGACGCTGGAGCCAATCACCTCTGCCGAGTCCTCCCCGTAGTCTAAGTTCATCCCAGACCACTCTGGCGGTACCTCCTCGCCATCTTCAGACCGCTCGGGGAAGAAGATGCTGGTGTCAGTGTACTCAGCGATCGCCACAGCACGCTTGACGAGGGCGTCTTCTGCAGCTGCCAGCTCCGGCTGGGCCTCTGACCGAAGCGTGGCCAGCCGGTCTAGATCCTGCCCCGGATACCACGCCTTGACGAACTCCAAGGCCCGGCACACTCCAGCCCGGGCCGAAGAGCCCTTCCAGGCCTCAAGACGACCAGCCGCAACCTCTAGCCAGTCGGCCGTCAGGCTGGGGGTGCGCGGAGCCTGCATGTCCGGCCACAGGGCGACAATCGCCTGGGCACCGACACGCTGACGCCAGCGCAGCATCCGGTGAGTCGGCCGAAGGCGAGCCTCGATGCTCAGGATGTGCTCGTCAAGAGTTCGGGGGGCGTCGGCGGCGATCTCTGCGCCCTCCGCCCTCCGACCTTCACGATCAGCCTCGATGGCTTGGATGGCGGCCTGCGAGTGCCCAGGAAAGAAGTCTGCCAAGATGGAAGAAACGAAGAAGCAAGTCAAAAACCAGGAGTCGGCACGACTTATAATCGGCAGCTCGAAGAAAGAAAGTAAAGAAACTCACCATCAACGATGTCTTCAATCTCATGGAAACCGGAGGCCAGCATCGCCTCCTTGTCAGACCAGGAGGAGCGCTCGCTCCCGAACTCGGCCAGGAGGGCGGTCTCTGTCTCTTCCGCCTCCCTCTGCGTCTTCACAAGCAGCTCCTTCTGCTCTGCCAATTGAGTGGCCAGCAGATCACGCTCCGTGGCGAGCTTGCTGCACTCCTCCCCTTTGGCACGCAATGCGGAGTTGGCTTCGCTCAGCTGCTGTTGAAGAGATGCATTGGCTCCTGAAAAGAAGAAAGAAAGAAGGCGTTAAGTCATCAATAAAGAAGATCGCCGGGGAGATCCGGCCCGACTGCTCAGCAGTCAGCCCGAATCTCGGGGACTACAGCCCGCGGGTGCGCCAACGCGCCCCCGCAAAGAAGGAAAAAGACTTACTCCGACTCTCCGACAAATCGGCGGTCCGCTTGCCCAGCTCTTCAACGTTATGGTTGAAGGCAGTGACGCGGAGGTTGTGGTAATCCTGCGTCAAGCATTTTAGACAAAAAATTAATACCCAGAGTTCATCAATTGGAGTTTCGGGCCGCCTGCTCAGCAGCCAGCCCGAAACTCGGGGACTACACCCAGTGGGTGCGCTGGCGCGCCCCCACAGAGAGTAACAAGGAAACAAGGACCAAAGGAAAAAACATACCCGGACGGCTGCCCGCGATGCCAGGTATGCCTTGGTGCAATTCTGGAGAGCGTCGCCCTCGACATGTAGCTTCGCCTCGACGTCCAGAAGCGCCTGGTTCAGCGGCCCTGTGCCGCCTCCTCGCACCCACCCAATGGGCGCGGCGCTCGTTGCTTCGGCGTCTGGGATCGCCAAGCTGGTGGTGCCGGCCTCCAGGGGGCAGGGTGCCGAGGTCGCCTTCTCCAGACGGCGGCGCATCGGCGAGCCGACTTGGAGGAGTAACCTCGCCACGGCCTCGTCTTCGGTCGGCGGCACCAGAGGGTCCGCTGGCTGCTTGCCTTGCGCTCCCTCAAACGGCGGCGGAGGCGGCGGCGGAACGATCATGTCTGGCGTAGAAGGGTCGCCGCCTTCCTCTCCACGGCGGGGTTCTCGCCGCTGGCTTCCCCAGTCTGCCCCGTGAACTCCGGAGGCGGCGGCGCAGAGTTCAACGGGGTGACGAACACTGCCGATTGGCGGTGTGCGGCCTCCTCAGCCTGCCGCTTCGTCGTGGTGGCGGCTTCGGCCTCCGCCCTATCGGCCTCCGCCCTATCGGCCTCCGCCTTCTCCAGGCGAACGACCTCTTCTTCGTTGCGCTTCTCCTGTGCATTCCGCTCTGTCGCCTCCCGGAGGTCAGCAGCGGGGTCAATCCGCCGAGTGGTGGCGAACGTCTCCGCTGACCCCATGACGGAGGCGGCGGTGACCCTCTCAATAGTGAGGGGAGCCCTGAAGCAAGGGGAGCAAGCAAAGACTTAGACAAAGCCACAAAGAAGAATAAAGCATTAAGACAGAATACTCACGCAGAGACCAATGGCGGCTTCTTCACTTCCTTACGGAAGCGGATGGCCTTCGCAGCCGCCTTGTCCCGCCGGGTCGCCACAGCCGGACCCTTGGGCTTCTTCGGCCGACTGCCGAACAAGGTCGGCACGACCCTGCGCTTCTTCCCGCCGCCTGGAGCCCCCGGCGCAGCAGAAGAGCCCGCGCTAGGCTGGCCGGCTCCTGGCCGATGGCGGGGGGTGACTTCTCCCTCGGCGTCGTCGTCAGGCCAGTCGGCGAAAGTGGCCGAAGGCCTGAAGTCGCCTGCTGCTCCTCCTCCTCCCTCGGTGTCGTCCTCCAGAGCCGCCGCCCCCAGATCGGGGTCGTCGACGTCGCTCTCCGCCCAATCGGCGAGGAACTCGCGGGCCGGCCCCGAGGTGCCGACTGGCAGGTGGAGGAGGGGATTCTAACCAAAGCCGACTGGTCAAAACAAACTCGACAAGAAAAAAGACAATCCAAAGAAAGAAAGGAAAGGTAACTCACCACAGGCGGGGGGTTGGTGCGGGAGTACGGCTCCTTGCCGAACCGCCAATCCTCCAGGAGCTTGCTGTCCGAGAGGTAGTTCACCATGAAGGCCGCCTCCTCGTGAGGCATGTCCTTGGTGCACATCCGACTCGGGTCGCGGTGCCCGCTCATCTGGCATATCATATGGGGGCGGCCTTGGAGCGGGAGAACTCGGCGCGGCACGAAGGCGGCCAGTAGGTCTGGACCAGTCAAGCCCTCTGACTGCTTCAGCACTCGGAGTCGCGCAATGGCGCCGGCTCCCGCAGGCGTCAGCGACTTGGCCCGGTACGACCAGTTGGGCAGTCTCCCAGCCGGCGGGCCGGCTTCGAAAGCCGGCAGATTGACCTAGTCGCCCCTCGCGGAGACGCTCCTGACGTAGAAGTACGATCTCTGCCACATCTTCACCGACTTTATCAGCGAGATGGAGGGGAAGGGGTTGTCGTCCCCCGACCTTCGCACGGCGATAAAAGCGCCGCATTGAGCCGGCACGCCTGCAGCCTGGGTGCCGAGCTTGGAGAAGAAGAACTCCCACCAGAGCTCGAGGGTGGGGAGGACTCCGAGGAAGCCTTCGCACAAGGCCACGAGGGCGGACAGCAGCACCACTGTGTTGGGGGTGAGGTGGTGCGGCTGGAGGCCGTAGAACTCCAGGAAGGATCGGAAGAAACTGCTCGCCGGCAGCCCTAACCCGTGCAAGCAGTGCGAGCAGAAGATGACCCGCTCTCCCTCCTGCGGCGCGGGGGAAATCTCCCCTTCGGCGCAAGACGCACCTACACGTGATCCTCGCCGGGGAGCCGACGAGTCCGGCGGAGGAACTCGACATGGTCGTCGTGAACTTCGGAGCCGTCCCAGGTGCCGGAGCGCACCGGGGGAGGCGCGGCGGCAGAGGAAGAGCTCATCGCGAGCTGATCGCCGCGGCGTTCGACGGAGCTTGGGCGCGCGGCGGAGCGAAGAAGAAGGAGAAGGAAGAGAGCGAGGAGTGGTGGGAAGGAGGAGCATGCGTGCCCCCCTCTTTCCCCTACTTATAGCCTCGTGGGCTGCGAAGCCGAGGGGGCGGTCGTGGGATTTACTGCGCCCACGTCCCCACGACCCCCATGTTCCACGACGAAGTTACTGCGCGTAGTAAATCCACGAGAATCCTAACCGTCCGCCGGGGCCGCGGCGGATCCGCTCGGGCGCCGAGGCGCGGTAGTGGCGGGCCCCGCCTATGGGCCCGTCCCGTCGCACACGTAGGTTGGCAGAATGGCCCAGCCATGTGTCATCGCATGACAGGCCTAGAATGGGCGGCGGCCTGGAGGCTTAGCTAGCACGCTACTTGGATCCCGCCACGACGTTCGAAATATTGTGCGAGTCGGAATTGAGCGAATCCGAGTTGAGCGAGTCCGACTCCTTCTAGTCGGCCCGGCAGAAGTCCATCCAAGACCATGTGTTGAGCACCCGGAAGGAGAAACTGCTGAGGCTTCTCGGCCGATCATCCGCGGCGCCACATCAGCTTCGGGGACTACTGTCGGAGTAATGGGCCACGGGTAGGCCAACCCGAGGCCCAGAACCTTTCAAGACATAGGGGCAGGCTACGCCCCTCAAGGCCTCAGGATGAAGAGCCGCCATCAAGAAGTCAATGGCAAGACGGCCGACTGACCACTCGCGGCCGAGTCCCAGGGACGACCGCAGGGTAAGCCGACTCCTGACTGGTGACTTCCGGAGAAGCCGGCTTTGGGGAGTCGGCCTGCGAATCCAACAAACCCCGTGACCTCATCAAGGGGGACGGGGCGGGAGAGTGGCTACAGTGAAGCCCACTCCCGCCCCTTACCAAGGGCGGGCATGGCCACAGCACGCCGTACCCCGGAAGATCTCCGTGCGGCGTGGCACTGTTGCCATGCCGGCCCTGACATCAGCACCAGAGGACCGAATCCTGCACCCACGACGGCTTGTCTGTACGGCTCAGAGGCAGCGGGTCCCACCAGTCGGTGAGATCCCAGGAGACGGCAAGAGGACCACCAGTCGGGTCCCGGGGCCCACACACCACTAATCAAGATGTGATGGAGAGTGGCAATAGTGATCGCCCGCCAGGCGGCGGGGCTGTTGCCACGACCCCACGATCAAGCCCACGTCATCAGAAGCACGACACAGTAATCAGCAGCCGGCAGCGGTCGGCGGGGAAGACGGAGGGCAGAGGCGCTGACGGCTGGGCCCGCGTCCCGCCGGATTACCATTGTACCCCTGGGGGGTAGGCCTATATAAACCCCCCAGGGCACCCATGCAAAGGGTTGGAACCCATTAGCTCTAGGCCAGATCATATAGAAGGGAGAGAGCTAGCCTTGCCCTCTCCTACCTCCAAGAAACAGCTCAAGGAGCAACCGTGTAAACACTTTTCCATAGTGATCATGCGGAGACCCCGCAGAGCAGCAGTAGGGGTATTATCTCCCCGGAGAGCCCTGAAGCTGGGTAAGATTCGCCGGCGTGCATGCCTTCGCCTCATCCCGTTTCCAGGCACCGGCGACGTTCTACTCGCCCCCACCATGATAAGCCATCCTTTGGCATATGTCGCACCAAACCCCCGGCAGGCCCCAAGATGGGATCTCGTGGATACAGAAAGTTGCGGTGGTGGAATTAGGTTTTGTCTCCATTTCTGATCGTTTGGGGGTACGTGGATATATATTGGAGGAAGAAGTATGTCGGTGGAGCAACAGGGGGCCCACGAGGGTGGAGGGCGCGCCTAGGGGGGAGGGGGGAGCAGGCGCGCCCCTACCTCGTGGCCTCCTGTTAATTGGCTTGACGTAGGGTCCAAGTCTCCTGAGTTGTATTCGGTGAGAAAATCACGTTCCCGAAGGTTTCATTTCGTTTGGACTCCGTTTGATATTCCTTTTCTTCGAAACCCTAAAACAGGCAAAAAATAGCGATTCTGGGCTGGGCCTCCGGTTAATAGGTTAGTCCCAAAAATAATATAAAAGTGTATAATAAAGCCCAATAATGTCCAAAACAGTAGATAATATAGCATGGAGCAATCAAAAATTATAGATACGTTGGAGACGTATCAAGGATCCCCTAGGATTTCAATAGGTAAATTATTTTTCAGAATAGGTTCCTGTTTAAAGAATACTTCATCTAATTCTCTTCTTTCATTCATAAACATATCATTTTCATGGTCTAGCAAGTATTGTTCTAAAGGATCACTAGGAGGTACGACAATAGAAGCAAGACCAATAATTTCAGCCTTGCTAGGTAATTCTTCTTCTCGGTGTTGTCTACTAAATTTAGAAAAATTAAATTCATGAGTCATATCATCTAAACCGATAGTAACAACATCTCTTTTGCAATCTATGGTAGCATTAACAATATTTAAGAAGGGTCTACCAAATATAATGGGACAAAAGCTATCTTGTGGGGAACCAAGATTAAGAAAATCAGCAGGATATTTAGTTTTCCCACACAAGACTTCGACATCTCTAACAATTCCCATTGGTGAAATAGTATCTCTATTGGCAAGTTTAATTGTGACATCAATACCTTCCATCTCAGCAGGTGCAATATCATGCATAACTTCTTGGTATAAGGAATAAGGTATTGCACTAGCACTAGCACCCATATCACATAAGCCATGATAACAATGATCTCCTATTTTAATAGAAATAACAGGCATGCCAACCATAGGTCTAGGTTTATCTTTATCACGGGGTTTAGCAATTCTAGCAGTTTCAGTGCAGAAATAAATAACATGCCCATCTATATTATCAGACAAGAGATCTTTAACAATAGCAATATTAGGTTCAACTTTAACTTGCTCAGGAGTTGTATATGTTTTAATATTGCTTTTACGAACTACAGTTGAAGCTTTAGCATGATCCTTTATCCTAACAGGGAAAGGTGGTTTCTCAACATAAGAAGTAGGAACAATAGGATCATTATAAGTGATAGTCTTTTCTTCAACTTTAATAGGTGTAGCTACTTTTACTTCTATGGGAGGATGATATTTAAACCACTTCTCCTTGGGGAGATCAACATAAGCAGCAAAAGATTCACAGAAAGAAGCTACTATCTCAGAGTCAAGTCCATATTTAGTGCTAAATTCACGAAAAATATCGGTATCCATAAAAGATTTAACACAATCAAAACTAGGTGTCATACCTGACTCCTTACCACTGTCGAGGTCCCAATCTTCAGAGTTGCGTTTAATTCTTTCCAATAAATCCCATTTGAATTCAATAGTCTTCATCATAAAAGAGCCAGCACAAGAAGTATCAAGCATGGTACGACTGTTACCAGAAAGCCGAGCATAAACATTTTGAATAATCATTTCTCTTGAGAGCTTGATACGTCTCCAACGTATCTATAATTTTTGATTGCTCCATGCTATATTATCTACTGTTTTGGACTATATTGGGCTTTATTTTCCACTTTCATATTATTTTTGGGACTAACCTATTAACCGGAGGCCTTGCCCAGAATTGCTGTTTTTTGCCTATTTCAGTGTTTTGGAGAAACAAAATATCAAATGGAGTCCAAACGGAATAAAATCTTCGGGAACGTGATTTTCTCACCGAACGTGATCCAAGAGACTTGGACCCTACTCCAGGGAGTCAAAGAGGAGGTCACGAGGGTGGGGCGTGCCCCCCTAGGGCGCGCCCCCCTGCCTCGTGGGCCCCTTGGTGCTCCACCGACGTACTTCTTCCTCCTATATATACACACGTACCCCCAAATGATCAGAACAGGAGCCAGAAACCTAATTCCACCGCCGCAACTTTCTGTATCCACGAGATCCCATCTTGGGGCCTGTTCCGGAGCTCCGCCGGAAGAGGCCGTCATCACGGAGGGCTTCTACATCATCCTAGCCCCTCCGATGAAGTGTGAGTAGTTCACCTCAGACCTTCGGGTCCATAGTTAGTAGCTAGATGACTTCTTCTCTCTCTTTGAATCTCAATACAAAGTTCTCCCCCTCTCTTGTGGAGATCTATTCGATGTAATCTTCTTTTTGCGGTGTGTTTGTTGAGACCGATGAATTGTGGGTTTATGATCAAATCTATCTATGAATAATATTTGAATCTTCTCTAAATTCTTTTATGTATGATTGGTTATCTTTGCAAGTCTCTTCGAATTATCCGTTTGGTTTGGCCAACTAGATTGGTAGTTCTTGCCATGGGAGAAGTGCTTAGCTTTGGGTTCGATCTTGCTGTGTCCTTTCCCAGTGACAGAAGGGGCAACAAGACACGTATTGTATCATTGCCATTGAGGATAACAAGATGGGGTTTATTTCATATTGCATGAATTTATCTCTCTACATCATGTCATCTTGCTTAAGGCGTTACTCTGTTTTTAACTTAATACTCTAGATGCATGCTGGATAGCGGTCGATGAGTGGAGTAATAGTAGTAGATGCAGAATCATTTCGGTCTACTTGTCACGAACGTGATGCCTATATACATGATCATGCCTAGATATTCTCATAACTATGCTCAATTCTGTCAATTGCTTAACAGTAATTTGTTCACCCACCGTAGAATACTTATGCTCTTGAGAGAAGCCACTAGTGAAACCTATGGCCCCCAGGTCTATTCTCATCATATCAATCTCCATTACTTTAATCTTGCTTTGCTTTTTTACTTTGCCTTTACTTTTTACTTTGCATCTTTATACCAAAAATACCAAAAATATTATATCTATCAGATCTCACTCTCGTAAGTGACTGTGAAGGGATTGACAACCCCTAATCGCGTTGGTTGCAAGTAGCTATCGCTTTGTGCAGGTATGAGGGACTTGAGCATGGCCTCCTACTAGATTGATACCTTGGTTCTCAAAAACTGAGGGAAATACTTATGCTACTCTGCTGCATCATCCCTTCCTCTTCGGGGAAAACCAATGCAAGCTCAAGACGTAGCAAGAAGGATTTCTGGCGCCGTTGCCGGGGAGTCTACACAAAAAGTCAACATACCAAGTACCCATCGCAATCCCTATCTCTCGCATTACATTATTTGCCATTTGCCTCTCATTTTCCTCTCCCCCCAATTCACCCTTGCCGTTTTATTCGCCCTCTCTCTCTATCCTCCCTCTCTATTTGCCTCTTTTTGCCCGCTTGCTTTTTTGTTTGCTCGTGTGTTAGATTGCTTGTTTGTCGCGATGGCTCAAGATAATACTAAATTGTGTGACTTCACCAATACCAATAATAATGATTTCCTTAGCACTCTGATTGCTCATCTTACCGATGCTGAATCTTGTGAAACGAATACTGCTTTGTTGAATCTTATTATGAAAGATCAATTCGCCGGCCTTCCTAGTGAAGATGCGGCTACTATCTGAATAGCTTCATTGATTTATGTGATATGCAAAAGAAAAAAGATGTCAATAATGATGTCATTAAATTGAAGCTATTTCCTTTTTCGCTTAGAGATCGTGCTAAAGCTTGGTTTTCATCTTTGCCTAAGAATAGTATTGATTCATGGAACAAGTGCAAAGATGCTTTTATCTCTAAGTATTTTCCACCCGCTAAGATCATCTCTCTTAGAAACGATATTATGAACTTTAAACAACTTGATCATGAACATGTTGCACAAGCTTGGGAGAGAATGAAATTAATGATACGTAATTGCCCTACTCATGGTTTGAATTTTTGGATGATCATACAAAATTTTTATGCCAAATTGAATTTTGCTTCTAGAAATCTTTTAGATTCGGCCGCAGGAGGCACTTTTATAGAAATCACTTTAGGAGATGCTACTAAACTCCTAGATAATATTATTGTTAATTATTCTCAATGGCATGCTGAAAGATCTTCTAATAAAAAGGTGCATGCGATAGAAGAAATTAATGTGTTGAGTGGAAAGATGGATGAACTTATGAAATTATTTGCTACTAAGAGTGTTTCTTCTGATCCTAATGATATGCCTTTGTCTACTTTGATTGAGAATAACAATGAATCTATGGATGTGAATTTTGTTGGTAGGAATAATTTTGGTAACAACGCTTATAGAGGGAATTTTAATCCTAGGCCATATCCTAGTAATCCTTCTAATAATTATGGGAATTCCTACAACAACTCTTATGGAAATTATAATAAGATGCCCTCTGAATTTGAGAATAGTGTTAAAGAGTTTATGAATTCACAAAAGAATTCTAATGCTTTGCTTGAAGAGAAATTCCTTAAAGTACATGATTTGGCTAGAAACGTTGATAGAATTTCTCTTGAGATTGATTCTTTAAAGCTTAGATCTATTCCTCCTAAGCATGATATCAATGAGTCTCTCAAATCCATGAGAATTTCCATTGATGAGTGCAAGGAAAGAACCGCTAGGATGCGTGCTTCCAAAGATGCCTTTATTAAAGCGTGTTCCTCCAATTCCTATGAAAATCAAGATGAAGATCTAAAAGTTATTGATGTGTCCCCTATTAAATCTTTGTTTTGCAATATGAATCTTGATGAAACTGAATATGATCTTCCTTTACCTAGAAGGCGTTCTAAAAATTCGGAGTATTTAGATCTTAATGATGAAATTGATGAAAGTGAGATTGAAAGAAATAAAAATCTAGATGTTGCTAAACCCACTATATTGGATTTCAAGGAATTTAATTATGAAAGTTGCTCTTTAATTGATTGTATTTCCTTGTTGCAATCCGTGCTAAATTCTCCACATGCTTATAGTCAAAATAAAGCCTTCACCGAACATATTGTTGATGCCTTGATGCAATCTTATGAAGAAAAACTTGAGTTGAAAGTTTCTATCCCTAGAAAACTCTATGATGAGTGGGACCCAACTATTAAAATTAAAATTAAAGATCATGAGTTTTATGCTTTGTGTGATTTGGGTGCTAGTGTCTCTACTATTCCCAAGATTTTGTGTGATTTGCTAGATTTCCGCGATTTTGATGATTGCTCTCTAAACTTGCATCTTGCGGATTCCACTATTAAGAAACCTATGGGTAGGATTAATGATGTTGTTATTGTTGCAAATAGGAATTATGTGCCCGTAGATTTCATTGTTCTTGATATAGATTGCAATCCTTCTTGCCCTATTATTCTTGGTAGACCTTTCCTTAGAAAGGTTGGTGCGATTATTGATATGAAGGAAGGGAATATTAGATTTCAATTTCCATTAAAAAATGGAATGGGACACTTTCCAAGAAATAAAATAAAATTACCATATGAAACTATCATGAGATCCACTTATGGATTTCCTACCAAAGATGGCAATACTTAGATCTATCCTCGCTTTTATGCCTAGCTAGGGGCGTTAAACGATAGCGCTTGTTGGGAGGCAACCCAATTTTATTTTTATTCCTTGATTTTTGATCCTGTTTAGTAATAAATAAATTATCTAGCCTCTGTTTTGGTTGTGTTTTTGTGTTTAATTAGTGTTTGTGCCAAGTAGAACCGTTTGGAAGACTTGGGGAAAGTCTTGTTGAACTTGCTGTAAAAAACAGAAACTTTAGCGCTCACGAGAACTGCTGTCATTTTTATTTTAAGAGTGCTATTTAGTTAATTCTTTTTTAAGATTATTAATAGATAAATTACTCACGTCCAGCAATTTAGTTTAGAATTTTTTTGGTTCCAGATCTATCGCTAGCTACAGATTACTACAGACTGTTCTGTTTTTGACAGATTCTGTTTTTTCGTGTGTTGTTTGCTTATTTTGATGAATCTATGGTTAGTAAAATAGTTTATAATCCATAAAGAAGTTGGAATACAGTATCTTTAACACCAATATAAATAAATAATGAGTTCATTACAGTACCTTGAAGTGGTCTTTTGTTTTCTTTCGCTAACGGAGCTCACGAGTTTTCTATTTTGAGTTTTGTGTTGTGAAGTTTTCAAGTTTTGGGTGAATTCTTTTGATGGATCATGGAACAAGGAGTGGCAAGAGCCTAAGCTTGGGGATGCCCATGGCACCCCCAAGATAATCCAAGGACACCAAAAAGTCAAAGCTTGGGGATGCCCCGGGAGGCATCCCCTCTTTCGTCCACTTCCATCGGTAATTTACTTGGAGCTATATTTTTATTCACCAACATGATATGTGTTTTGCTTGGAGCGTCTTGTATTATTTGTGTCTTTGTGTCTTAGTATGCCACAATCATCATTTCTTTACACACCTTTTGAGAGATCCATACATGAATTAAAATTTGATAGAATACTCTATGTGCTTCACTTATATCTTTTGAGCTAAGTAGTTTTGCTCTATGTGCTTCACTTATATCTTTTGAGTTAGATAATTTTGCTCTATGTGCTTCACTTATATCTTTTGAGCTAAGTAGTTTTGCTCTATGTGCTTCACTTATATCTTTTGAGTTAGATAATTTTGCTCTATGTGCTTCACTTATATCTTTTTAGCGTTATAATTTTGCTCTATGTGCTTCACTTAGATCTTTTAGAGCACGGTGCTGGATTTGTTTTAAAGAAACTATTGATCTCTCATGATTCACTTAAATTATTTTGAGAGTCTCTTAATAGCATGGTAATTTTCTTAATAATAATATGCTTGGTATTCAAGATTTGTGAAACTTTCTTTTGAGTGTGTGAATACTAAGAAAAGATTGAAGCATGATAATTGTTTTGAGATATGGAGGTGATAATATTGATGTCATGCTAGTTGAGCAGTTGTGAATTTAAAGAATACTTGTGTCAAAGTTTGTGATTCCCGTAGCATGCACGTATGGTGAACCGCTATGTGATGAAGTCGGAGCATGATTTATTTATTGATTGTCTTCCTTATGAGTGGCGGTCGGGGACGAGCGATGGTCTTTTCCTACCAATCTATCCCCCTAGGAGCATGCGTGTAATACTTTGCTTTGATAACTTCTAGATTTTTGCAATAAGTATGTGAGTTCTTTATGACTAATGTTGAGTCCATGGATTATACACACTCTCACCCTTCGACCTTTGCTAGCCTCTCTAAATACCGCGCACCTTTCGCCGGTATCATACACCTACCATATACTTTCCTCAAAACAGCCACCATACCTACCTATTATGGCATTTCCATAGCCATTCTGAGATATATTGCCATGCAACTTTCCACCATCTTGTTCATCATGACACATTCATCATTGTCATATTCCTTAGCATGATCATGTAGTTGACATAGTATTTGTGGCAAAGCCATTGTTCATAATTTTTTCATACTTGTCACTCTTGATTCATTGCATATCCCGATACACCACCGGAGGCATCCATATAGAGTCATACTTTGTTTTAGAATCAAGTTGTAATCATTGAGTTATAAATAAATAAAAGTGTGATGATCATCATTCAATAGAGCATTGTCCCCCAAAAAAGAAAGGCCAAAGAAAAAAAGAAGGCCAAAAAAAGGGGCAATGCTACTATCTTTTTTTTCCACACTTGTGCTTCAAAGTAGCACCATGATATAGCGAGTCTCATATATTGTGCTTCAAAGTAGCACCATGTTCTTCATATAGAGTGTCTCATATGTTGTCACTTTCATATACTAGTGGGAATTTTACATTATAGAACTTGGCTTGTATATTCCAATGATGGGCCTCCTCAAGTGCCCTAGGTCTTCGTGAGCAAGCAAGTTGGATGCACACCCACTAGTTTCTTTTGTTGATCTTTCATACATTTATAGCTCTAGTGCATCCGTTGCATGGCAATCCCTACTCACTCACATTGATATCTATTGATGGGCATCTCCATAGCCCGTTGATACGCCTAGTTGATGTGAGACTATCTTCCCCTCCTTTTTGTCTTCTCCACAACCACCATTCTATTCCACCTATAGTGCTATATCCATGGCTCACGCTCATGTATTGCGTGAAGATTGAAAAAGTTTTGAAAAAGTTAGAGTATGAAACAATTGCTTGGCTTGTCATCGGGGTTGTGCATGATTTAAATACTTTGTGTGGTGAATATGGAGCATAGCCAGACTATATGATTTTGTAGGGATAACTTTCTTTGGCCATGTTATTTTGAGAAGACATAATTGCTTTGTTAGTATGTTTGAAGTATTATTATTTTTATGTCAATATAAACTTTTGTCTTGAATCTTTCTAATCTGAATATTCATACCACAATTAAGAAGATTTGCATTGAAATTATGCCAAGTAGCACTCCGCATCAAAAATTCTCTTTTTATCATTTACCTACTCGAGGACGAGCAGGAATTAAGCTTGGGGATGCCTGATACGTCTCCAACGTATCTATAATTTTTGATTGCTCCATGCTATATTATCTACTGTTTTGGACTACATTGGGCTTTATTTTCCACTTTTATATTATTTTTGGGACTAACCTATTAACCGGAGGCCCAGCCCAGAATTGCTCTTTTTTGCCTACTTCAGTGTTTCGGAGAAACAGAATATCAAACAGAGTCCAAACGGAATAAAATCTTCGGGAACTTGATTTTCTCACCGAACGTGATCCAGGAGACATGGACCCTACTCCAGGGAGTCAAAGAGGAGGTCACGAGGGTGGGGGCGCCCCCTGCCTCAGGGGCCCCTCTGTGCTCCACCGACGTACTTCTTCCTCCTATATATACACACGTACCCCCAAACGATCAGAACAGGAGCGAAAAACCTAATTCCACCGCCACAACTTTCTGTATCCATGAGATCCCATCTTGGGACTTGTTCTGGAGCTCCACCGGAAGAGGGCCATCATCACGGAGGGCTTCTACATCATCCTAGCCCCTCCGATGAAGTGTGAGTAGTTTACCTCAGACCTTCGGGTCCATAGTTAGTAGCTAGATGGCTTCTTCTCTCTCTTTGAATCTCAATACAAAGTTCTCCCCCTCTCTTGTGGAGATCTATTCGATGTAATCTTATTTTTGCAGTGTGTTTGTTGAGATCGATGAATTGTGGGTTTATGATCAAGTCTATCTATGAATAATATTTGAATCTTCTCTGAATTCTTTTATGTATGATTGGTTATCTTTGCAAGTCTCTTCGAATTATCCGTTTGGTTTGGCCAACTAGATTGGTAGTTCTTGCCATGGGAGAAGTGCTTACCTTTCGGTTTGATCTTGCGGTGTCCTTTCCCAGTGACAGAAGGGGCAGCAAGACACGTATTGTATCATTGCCATTGAGGATAACAAGATGGAGTTTATTTCATATTGCATGAATTTATCTCTCTACATCATGTCATCTTGCTTAAGGCGTTACTCTGTTTTTAACTTAATACTCTAGATGCATGTTAGATAGCGGTCGATGAGTGGAGTAATAGGAGTAGATGCAGAATCGTTTCGGTCTACTTGTCATGGACGTGATGCCTATATACATGATCATGCCTAGATATTCTCATAAATATGCTCAATTCTGTCAATTGCTCAACAGTAATTTGTTCACCCACCGTAGAATACTTATGCTCTTGAGAGAAGCCACTAGTGAAACCTATGGCCCCCGGGTCTATCCTCATCATATCAATCTCCATTACTTTAATCTTGCTTTGCCTTTTTACTTTGCCTTTACTTTTTACTTTGCATCTTTATACCACAAATACCAAAAATATTATATCTATCAGATCTCACTCTCGTAAGTGACCGTGAAGGGATTGACAACCCCTAATCGCATTGGTTGCGAGTATCTATTGCTTTGTGCAGGTACGAGGGACTTGAGCGTGGCCTCCTACTGGATTGATACCTTGGTTCTCAAAAACTGAGGGAAATACTTACGCTACTCTGCTGCATCATCCCTTCCTCTTCGGGGAAAACCAACGCAAGCTCAAGACGTAGCAGAGCTCATGATTGTGGCATGAATATAACATTGATTTAAGCCTCCCCCAAGCTTGAGCGATGCTTTCTCCTTCGCGAGGCCAAAAATTATATATATAATTGCGATCACGATGAACAAGATGCATAGGATAAAACTTATGATGAAATTCCAATTTCAATCGTTTGTAATTCCAAGACCCCATATCATCACATAGCCTATACTATGTCGATGCGTCTCCCCTCAAAGATAAGGGGAAGACCTTCTTCTTAACAACATCTCCGGGTACACCTTCAAGCTTAAATAATCCACAAACTTCATCCACATATATCAAATGTTCATCAGGATGTTTTGTTCCATCTCCTAAAAAAGGATTAGCTAGCAGTTTTTCTATCATACCCGCAGGAACTTCAAAGCAAGTATTTTCATTTTCATATTCATTTTCAGTAGGTTCAGTAGGTTGAGGAGCAACTCTTTGCTCTACTGGTCGGGGTGAAGATACCCCGAACAGGCCCCTCAGAGGATTACTTTCCATAGTAACAAGTGACAGTAAATTTCAGCACACTATATAAATTTTTCCTTACCAAATTCCACCTACCAAAGGCGCTTCACTCCCCGGCAACGGCGCCAGAAAAGAGTCTTGATGACCCACAAGTATAGGGGATCTATCGTAGTCCTTTCGATAAGTAAGAGTGTCGAACCCAACGAGGAGCAGAAGGAAATGATAAATGGTTTCCAGCAAGGTATTCTCTGCAAGTACTGAAATAAGTGGTAACAGATAGTTTTGTGATAAGATAATTTGTAACGAGCAACAAGTAACAAAAATAAATAAGGTGCAGCAAGGTGGCCCAATCCTTTTTGTAGCAAAGGACAAGCCTGGACAAACTCTTATAAGATGTAAAGCGCTCCCGAGGACACATGGGAATATCATCAAGCTAGTTTTCATCACGTTCATATGATTCGCGTTCGGTACTTTGATAATTTGGTATGTGGGTGGACCGGTGCTTGGGTGCTGCCCTTACTTGGACAAGCATCCTCGGCGGTGTCAAAACCGGCGGATCTCGGGTAGGGGGTCCCGAACTGTGCGTCTAGGCCGGATGGTAACAGGAGGCAGGGGACACAATGTTTTACCCAGGTTCGGGCCCTCTTGATGGAGGTAAAACCCTATGTCCTGCTTGATTAATATTGATGATATGGGTAGTACAAGAGTAGATCTACCACAAGATCAGAGAGGCTAAACCCTAGAAGCTAGCCTATGGTATGATTGTATGTTGTCCTACGGACTAAAACCCTCCGGTTTATATAGACACCGGAGAGGGTTAGGGTTACACAAGGTCGGTTACAAAGGAGGAGATATCCATATCCGTATTGCCTAGCTTGCCTTCCACGCCAAGTAGAGTCCCCTCCGGACACGAGACGAAGTCTTCAATATTGTATCTTCATAGTCCAATAGTCCGGCCAAAGGATATAGTCCGGCTATCCGGAGACCCCCTAATCCAGGACTCCCTCAGTAGCCCCTGAACCAGGCTTCAATGACGATGAGTCCGGTGCGCAGTATTGTCTTCGGCATTGCAAGGCAGGTTCCTCCTCCGAATACATCATAGAAGAATTTGAATACGAGGATAGTGTCCGACCCTGCAACATAAGTTCCACATACTTCCGTAGAGAGAATAATATTTTCGCAGATCTAATTTGCTGACTTGTTTTGACAGTATGACATTATTGTCATGGCCCGGTGATTATTCGAACCGTTTTTCTTCAATCAGCTCCACACATAACGCGAGGCGGTTTCTTGACACGTCTTGTCAAAGCAGAGATCGTGTTCCCCCAATTACAAGATTCTCATTAATATGGTCGTGGGTAACCCAACCGTGTCTAGAACTCCTAGATTATAGGTAAGTCCCAAACGGCTACGGAGAGGACACTTGATATTCACCCTCTTTATAAAGGGACAAGGTTTTCGCTTTTTCCCTCTCGTGCTCAATCGAACCCCTCCCCGCCTCGAGTTCTAACACCCAAAGCCCAGGTCAGGTGCTCCGGATCTTCAATCATGTCCGGATCCAGCCTTCAAGGCCGGTGGATGCCCTCCTCCGTCACGGAAGAGGATATGAAGAAGTTGAGGGAGGCCAGATACCGGACCGCCGAGGTTTCGCATCGGCTGCCTGCTCGAGGGCAGGTTGTCCCCACTCCTGAACCCGACAAGAACGTCATGTTCGTCTCCCACTTCCTCCGAGTCCTAGGCCTCACTCTGGATCCCTTCGTCAGGGGTTTGATGTTCTATTACGGGCTAGATTTCCACGATCTTGCTTCGGACTCCTTTCTCCACATCTCGACATTTATTGTCGTGTGTGAGGCCTTCCTCCGCATTACCCCTCACTCCGGCCTGTGGCTCAAGACCTTTGAAGTGAAGCCGAAGATGATCGAGGGGCAACATGCAGCGTGCGGAGGCGCGTCAATAGGCAAGATGGCAGGAGCTCCGTGGCCGAAAGGTTCCTTTCCAGAGGTGTCCGAATTATGGCAACGGGAGTGGTTTTACGTCACGGCTCCCAGAAGTGCCAAGTGGGCAGCTGCCCCCGCTTTCCGCTCGGCCCCCCACCACAACTGATGTCATGGATTAGCAGAGGTCTGAGCTGGGGTCCAGCCAAGGACGTGCATATATTGCAAAGCCGCATTCAAGATCTCTTCGAGGGAGATTTTAATTTGGTTGTGGTAATGCAAGTTATGCTGGTTCGTCGAGTCCAGCCTTGCAAACGCCGGCCCCTTCGCTTGTGGGAGTTCAACCCAAAAGGACCGCGTGCCATTCAAAGTTTCCTCGGCCTGACGCACGAGGAGATGTACAAGTCATTCTTCGGACCTCAAATAGAGTGTCCGGATACTATCGAGGACGTGGGCCTGAGCAGTAACCGCGCCGCCGAACAAGTAAGAAATCCTCTAGCCGAACACACCGTCTTTTATTCATGAAGTTATTTCTGAGAGATTGCTCTTTGACCAGGACTGGCTAACAAAGGCGAAGATGATTAGGTGTTCGGCCCCCCTCCCTGAGGGTTTGGAAAATCCGGTTTTGGAAAAGATGCTCGAGCTTGCACCTTGCCCGAATCCCTCGAAGGAAGATACAGGGGGGAATTATATGTGCGGAAGCGGGCCCCATCGCTGCCAGTTCCAACCGAGGGAATGAGCGCCTCCATAAAGGAGGATAATCGGGGGAGGAAGAGGACTGCTTCTGAGGATCCGAAAGTCAAGGCCTCCAAACGGGAGAAGAAGTCTCCAACAGAGGGTCCTGCCTCGGGGGGTGCTCTTGCCGCACAAAGTCCGCGGGGGGGATCAGCCCTCCAACGAGTCGTAAGTGATCCAAAAAATACTTTAATAGTGAAGGTATACCATCTTTCCTCTGAGAAAATAACCGCCGCATATATCTTGCAGTTCGGGTCTTAGCCCCTCTCAGCTGAGCTCGTCTTCGGGGGATCTTCTTCCGGAGATGATGGAGAGCGAAACGCCTCCCCTGGACTCCTCCGCTCAAGAAGCGGGCAACCCCGAAGTGCCGTCACGGAGGGCCTCTCCGGATCCGGTGAGGCCAGAAGATAATCCCATAGACCCCTGAAGTCCCCAGCATTCAGCTCTCGAAGAGAGCAAACAAAAGAGTCCAACACCGTCTGGTATGCGGTCGGACGTTCTGAGGGAGCTGGTGGGGCGAGCGGCCATCTCAGAAGAACAACGTGCGCTGATGGGTATGGTGATGGAGAGAATTTCGTCTGCCGAAAGCGGATTACATGAAGCATTTATGTGTCTACTGACAGGCTTTGAGGTACATGAGATAATATGTGATAGTACCGCACATGTTAGGTGTGCCCTGTGTAGATAGTAGCCCCTGAGACTGGTTGTCGTCGAGAACGGCGGCGAATAGAGGATCATAGTCCCAAGCAATAACCAGACTGCCTTTTTGTGCAGGTGGTGGAAGCTCCAGTGGCTAGTCGGACTAGTGAGTTTGCCGAATTAAAACGGCAACTGGATGCGGCAGACGCCGACATCGAGCTTGTTAACAAGCGGCTTGACGAATCACAGGGTAAGTAATGTTTTCTGGTGAATGTCACACAATAAGAGCAGCATGATGCTAGTATCTTTAATATGTTGTGACTGCAGACGGAGCTACCACCGTGGAGACCCTTCGGGCAGAGCTCGCCCGAGCCAAGGAACAAGCGAGGGTTAGTATTGCAGCTGCTTTGAAGGCGGCCGAGGACTTAAGAGCCGAGAAGGCTGCCCATTGCGAAAGCAAAGAAAAGATGGCCAAGATGGTCGTAGAATTAAAAGGCACTACCGACCGTTGCCAGTTCCTTGAAGAGGAGAACCGAGTGAAGGCAGCGGACCTGGAGAAGGCCACTATGGTGACCAAAGACAGTCGCTCTGCTATGAGGGCGAAGAAGGAGGAGATGCGCGAAGCCGGGGATATTGCGGCTGGGAAGCCCTTTCTGCTGCGGAGGAAGTTCGGAGATCCGCGGTATGCCCCTCTAGATTGGCTGTGGAGTTCGGCAGACGCATATATGGACTTGGCGGCGAGCGCTGTCGATGCGGTCGAATACTTCCAAGTTCAATCAGGTCGTGAAGTGGACAAGCTATTCTGGTCGCAATTCAATGTTCCAGAGCGTCCACTTCCCTTGACTGATCAGCTAGCCGAATGGGCCAAACTTAATAGGTTGTTCGGACTCGCCATGAGGTCTGTTATAGATCAGTTGTGGCCGGAGAAGCCGAAGCCGAACAACTATTTCAGCTTAGTGCAGCAGTTCCTTGGTGCGGGGCCGCGCATCAATGCGATGAAGAGGTCGGCATGCATAGAAGGCACGCGGATGGCCTTTGCCCGTGTCAAGGCATACTGGGCAGAGATGGATGCTACCACTGTCGCGGCGCAAGCTTCGGCCATGGGCCGAGTAGCTGCCGAGCACTATTTTGAAGAGGTTCTTGAGGGTGCTCGTTTGATAGAGTCCCAATGCTCGAAGAATATTATGTTTGAATGACATGTATTCCCATTGTAAACACAATGTTTTTATGAAATATAGTAAGGCTGTATTTATACTTTTACCGGAAAGTAATGTGATGCCTCCTGTGCGGCCGTTTATGTATATATGTATATAACCTGAAAGATTGCAGTCGTTGGCTTCAACCCCCACGCATATAATGCGGAGGTGCTTGCAAAAAACACGTGTTCACAGTTAACCCAACATCTTGGTCCTATTAAGGAGGTGATGGTGCAGCGAACGAGGCAACCGGACTATAATGCTTTAACACTTTCACTTAGCCATAGGAGTTTGACAGTAGGGCTACTAGATAGCCCCTGGTGGCTCCGCACTCTCCCGATCTCGGGGTGCGTACATGCCTGGCCGAAAAACAGCCCTTCGTTAAGGTGGAGGAATTCTAACATTCCGATAGGTCATCGAGTGGTTGACCAGTCTCATGCTATATCATGACAGTCAGTTTTCGGCTTTCTCTACTGAGGTGCTCGTCCGGATGAACCAAGGCACAATTGCAGTAGTTCTCCTGGTGCCGCCTTAGCCGATAAAGCAGAACGTAAGGCACCTAAACACAGGAGCCGGTCAAACCCAACATTTGACCAAAGACAATGATTCGGAGCTGATGCATATAAGGACAAACTCGCGATGCCGAACATTCCCTAAGGTATTAGGTCTTTATGGTATAGACCGATCCTAAATAGTGCCCTTTGTAAGAAGCCCCTTGTGTCTAGGTACGGGCATTACTCTGACGTGGCCACATGCCAAGACGTCAGCATCCTTCTCAATTGTACTGAGAATTCGAGGGATGTGTATCAACAAGAGACAGTAAAAAAGGTTTACGCAGGGTCTTAATCTAAAAAGAATTCTTGGAGTGGGTCCTTGCTGCACGTCTGCGCCTGTGTCTCCGTTGTGCCGTATCCTGGACGGGTGTAGCACGATGATCATCTGTAAAAGAGAGGAACTTAGGTGAAAAAGTTGTCGTGCAAAAAGATAGTTTTTAAAGAAACCATGTATAACTAGAAATGAGTAGAAATTGCCACTTGTGTGCGCGCGTTGAGCCCCTTGTATTTGTAATAGGGGTGTGGCCAGCAATCTGGTACAAATTACATATAGCAGCGCTAGACTCGTCTAACCGCGTCCGTGGTCTTGACGACCTATCAAATGCTTTAGTTGGTGAGGCCGTTTTTAGTGTGCGGCTGCCAAGGCAGTCGCGTTCTCTTCGGCGTGCAAAGATCTCTTAATACTTCCGTTCACTGTAATGATGCCACGTGGACCGGGCATCTTGAGCGTGAGGGAAGCGTAATGCGGTATTGCATTAAAGTGGGCAAAAGCTTCGCGTCCAAGTAGTGCTTGATAACCGCATTGGAACGGAGCAATGTGGAAGGTTAAATGTTCGCTACGGGAGTTATCGGGGAAGCCGAATATAACCTTTAGTAGCAGGGAGCCCGTGCAGTGAGCCCCTGGGCCTGGCGTTACTCCTTTAAAGGTAGTGTTGCTATGGCAAATTTTCGTTGGGTCTATCCCCATTTCGCGGATTGTATCCTGGTATATCAGGTTTAAACTGCTGCCACCGTCCATCAGGACTCGTGCAAAGTGGTATCCGTCAATTATTGGGTCTAATACCAGGGGAGCCCATCCTGCCCGCCGGATACTTGCTGAGTAATCACGATGGTCGAAAGTGACCAGTTGAGATGACTAGTGGCAGGGTTTCACGGTGATAGGCCCTTGGGCATATTTATCTGGGAGGGCCGCTTTGCTTCCCTTGATCACGTGTAATACGTTGACTGTTTTGACTTCTGATGGAAACTTCTTTTGTTCCCCAGTGTCTTGCTTGAGAGGCTCATCCTCATCTTCGCTTGGTGTATCCTCCCCCTTGTGTACGGCGTTGAGCTTGCCGGACTACTTGAAGACCCAACATTCTCTGTGGGTATGATTAGCGGGTTTACCAGGGGTGCTATGGATCTGACAAACCTGGTCCAGAATTTTGTTCAGGCTGGACAGTTCATCTCTGGCGCCTTTAGAGGGCGGCTTTTGTTGACCTGGCCGAGAGCACCGGAATCCGGCGTTTACCACCGTGCTCTTTGGGCTGTCTTCTTTATTCTGACGCTTATTATTTTTGCTGCGTCATGATTTCCCGTTTTCATCTCTAACTTCGGATGTGCTTGGGTCGCTGGTGCTGCATCTGGCTATCCACCTGTCCTCACCCGCGCAAAAGCAGGTCATGAGGCTTGTTAATGCTGCCATTGTTCTCGACTTTTCTTGGCCGAGGTGTCTGGCAAGCCATTCGTCGCGGACGCTATGCTTAAAAGCTGCCAAGGCTTTGGCGTCTGGGCAGTCAACTATTTGGTTCTTCTTAGCAAGAAACCTGTTCCAAAGCTTTCGGGCTGACTCTCCGTGCTGTTGAGTTATATGACTCAAATCGTCCGCATCCGGGGGTCGGACATAAGTCCCTTGAAAATTTGCCCGAAAAGCGTCTTCGAGCTCTTCCCAGCTTCCAATGGAGTTTTCGGGGAGGCTTTTAAGCCAGTGCCGAGCCGGCCCTCTGAGCTTGAGGGGTAAGTACTTGATGGCGTGGAGATCATCTCCTCGAGCCATATGGATATGGAGGATATAGTCCTCAATCCAGACCCGAGGGTCTGTTGTTCCGTCATATGCCTCTATGTTTACGAGTTTGAATCCCTCTGGAAATTCATGGTCCAGCACCTCATCAGTGAAACATAGGGGGTGTGCGGCACCCCTATATATGGGTCTACCGCATTGTTCTGATGTTTGTTGTGTTACATCATATGCTGGGGCGCGCTTGCGTGGTCCATAGATGGATTTGGTTGCACCATCCTTTTGGTGCGAGCCCTCGTGTGGATCGCGTATTGGCTTGTGAGTGGCGTTGTTTGCCGCTCCATGTTGGCCATGAGGTCGTCTATCCAGCCAGGTGGCCATTTTGATTTTTGGTTGTGGGGGATCTATGGCCTCCTCATCGAATTCGGGTAGCAACTTCCGCTTCGGGTAGCTCTTGGTGGGGCGATTACCACCATACTTTGCTGCTGTGTTGAGTACTTTACTCCATCTGATTTGGAGTGTGTCCTGCGCAGCCTTGAGCCTTTGCTTCTGCTTTTTCAGACTCCTCACGGTGGCAACAAGTCTTTGACGGGCATTCTGCTGCGCCGGGTGCCTGTCCGGCGTTATGCCATCCGGACTATTATCTTTGACAGAATTGGTTTGTTCGGTTTGATTCTCCCTATTGCCATGGTCCGGCAGTGGTTCGCCCTGCTCCAACGCTGGGTATGTATGATCGTTATTTCTGCCGAGGCGGGATTTGGGACGGCACTTACGCCGCCGCTTTGACTGCTTCTCGAGGGGACAAGCCTTCGTTGCGTCCTTCCGTTCCTCGTCGTCGTCTTCTTTTGGTGTGTCCACCATCTATACGTCATATGATGAGGTGGTCGTCCAGCGCCCTGTGGGCGGTGGTTCATCTTCGCCTCCCGCATCGTCGTCCATACCGTCGATGTCTTCGGAGTCGAAGTCGAGCATGTCGGTTGAGTCATCGACAGTGGCTACCAACTGGGTGGTGGGTGGGCCTCGAATTTCTTCGTCGTCCGCATCCCAGTCCCGCCGGACATAATTCGGCTAGGATTCTCCTGACAAGGAGAGAGACCTTAATGTGTTCAGTATGTCGCCAAAGGGCGAGTGCTGAAAAATATCCACGGAGGTAAACTCCATGATCGGCGCCCAATCGGATTCGATGGGAACGGACGTAGGCAGTTCAGAGTCCATGGCCGGAGAAGGATCCGACAGTTTAACAACACGGCTCTCGTGCAAGGCAAGGTCGATGTTCGGCTCGATCTCCGCTGAGGGTAAGGCCTCCGTGGCGGGGTCCATCCACCCGTCTGCGGAAGGCGCAACTGGCTCCGAATTGAGGGTCGGACCGGCTGCCGGTGCGATCTCCTTAACACTGTCCGATGGGAGAGCTAAGTCATGCTCATCGTGACCGCGTGGCGCACAAGGAAGAGGCTCGAATCCGTCGAAGATCAAATCTCCACGGATATCGGCCGTGTAGTTTAAGCTTCCAAACCTGACCTGGTGGCCAGGGGCGTAACTTTCCATCTGCTCCAGATGGCCAAGCGAATTGGCTTGCAGTGCAAAGCCGCCGAGCACGAAGATCTGTCCGGGGAGAAAAGTCTCACCCTGGACCGCATCGCTATCGATGATAGTAGGAGCCATCAAGCCTAACAGCGATGACACAGAGGAACTCTCAATGAAAGCACCAATGTCGGTGTCAAAATCGGCGGATCTCGGGTAGGGGGTCCCGAACTGTGCGTCTAGGCCGGATGGTAACAGGAGGCAGGGGACACAATGTTTTACCCAGGTTCGGGCCCTCTTGATGGAGGTAAAACCCTACGTCCTGCTTGATTAATATTGATGATATGGGTAGTACAAGAGTAGATCTACCACAAGATCAGAGAGGCTAAACCCTAGAAGCTAGCCTATGCTATGATTGTATGTTGTCCTACGGACTAAAACCCTCCGGTTTATATAGACACCGGAGAGGGTTAGGGTTACACAAGGTCGGTAACAAAGGAGGAGATATCCATATCCGTATTGCCTAGCTTGCCTCCCACGCCAAGTAGAGTCCCCTCCGAACACGAGATGAAGTCTTCAATCTTGTATCTTCATAGTCCAACAGTCCGGCCAAAGGATATAGTCCGGCTGTCCGGAGACCCCCTAATCCAGGACTCCCTCAATCCCACTTATGATTAACCTCTATTGCAAGGATCCGCAAATACAACAAAAGTATTAAGGTAAACCTAACCGTAGCATGAAACATATGGATCCAAATCAGCCCCTTACGAAGCAACACATAAACTAGGGTTTAAGCTTTTGTCACTCTAGCAACCCATCATCTACTTATTACTTCCCAATGCCTTCCTCTAGGCCCAAATAATGGTGGAGTGTCATGTAGTCGACGTTCACATAACACCACTAGAGGAGAGACAACATACATCTCATCAAAATATCGAATGAATACCAAATTCACATGACTACTAATAGCAAGACTTCTCCCATGTCCTCAGGAACAAAAGTAACTACTCACAAAGCATAGACATGTTCATAATCAGAGGGGTATTAATATGCATATAGGATCTGAACATAAGATCTTCCACCAATTAAACCAACTAGCATCAACTACAAGGAGTAATTAACACTACTAGCAACCTACTAGCACCAATCCCGGACTTGGAGATGAGAATTGGATACAAGAGATGAACTAGGGTTTTGAGATGAGATGGTGCTGATGAAGATGTTGATGGAGATTGCCCTCTCCCGATGAGAGGAGCGTTGGTGATGACGATGGCCATGATTTCCCCCTCCGGGAGGGAAGTTTCCCCGGCAGAACAGCTTCGCCAGCGCCCTATATTGGTTCCGCCAAGGTTCCGCCTCATGGCGGCGGAGTTTCGTCCGAGAAGATGGCTTATGATTTTTTTCCCACTGAAAGACTCCATATAGCAGAAGATGGCCACCGGAGGGCCACCAGGGGGCCCACGAGGTAGGGGGGCGCGCCCAGGGGGGTAGGGCGTGCCCCCACCCTCGTGGGCAGGGTGTGCCCCCCTGGTGAGTTTCTTTCGCTCAATATTTTTTATATATTTGGAAAACATCTTCCATGAAGTTTCAGGACTTTTGGAGCTGTGCAGAATAGGTCTCTAATATTTGCTCCTTTTCCAGCCTAGAATCCCAGCTGTCGGCATTCTCCCTCTTTATGTAAACCTTGTAAAATAAGAGAGAGTAGGCATAAGTATTGTGACATAATGTGTAATAACAGCCCATAATGCAATAAATATGGATATAAAAGCATGATGCAAAATGGACGTATCAGTCTCACATCAACTAGGCGTATCAACGAGCTTTGGAGATTCCCATTAATAGATATCAATGTGAGTTAGTAGGGATTGCCATGCAACGGATGCACTAGAGCTATAAGTTTATGAAAGCTCAAAAGGAAAACTAAGTGGGTGTGCATCCAACTCGCTTGCTCATGAAGACCTAGGGCAATTTGAGGAAGCCCATCATTAGAATATACAAGCTAAGTTCTATAATGAAAATTTCCCACTAGTATATGAAAGTGATATCATAGGAGAGTATCTATCATGAAGATCATGGTGCTACTTTGAAGCACAAGTGTGGCAAATGGATAGTAAAATTGCCCCTTCTCTCTTTTCTGTTGGGGAACGTAGTAATTCAAAAAAATTCCTACGATCATGCAAGATCTAACTAGGAGATGCGTAGCAACGAGAGGGGAGAATATGTCCACGTACCCTCATAGACCAAAAGCAGAAGCGTTTATTAACGCGGTTGATGTAGTTGAACGTTGATGTATTTACTTGATGTATTTTTCTTGAGATATGAAGATGCCATTCCTTTGCTGATGGATTTGAAGACCATGGAAGAACTTCAGCTCACTGATACGTCCATTTTGCATCATGCTTTTATATTGATATTTATTACATTATGGGCTGTTATTTCACATTATGTCATAATACTTATGGCTATTCTCTCTTATTTTACAAGGTCTACATAAGGAGGGAGAATGCCGGTAGCTGGAATTCTGGGCTGGAAAAGGAGCAAATATTAGAGACCTATTCTGCACAACTCCAAAAGTCCTGAAACTCCACGGAACACCTTATAATAAATAATGAAAAATCCTTGCCAAGGATGAAGACCAGGGGGCCCACACCCTGCTCACGAGGGTGGGGGGCGTGGCCCCTACCTCGTGGGCCCCCTGGTGGCTCTCCGATGACCATCTTCTCCTATATGAAGTCTTTCGTCGAGAAAAATAATAATAAAAGCAACCTTTCGGGATGAAACTCCGCCGCCACGAGGCGGAACCTTGGCGGATCCAATCTAGAGCTCCGGTAGAGTTGTTCTGCTGGGGAAACTTCCCTCCCGGAGGGGGAAATCATCGCCATCGTCATCACCAACGCTCCTCTCATCGGGAGAGGGCAATCTCCATCAACATCTTCATCAACACCATCTCATCTCAAAACCCTAGTTCATCTCTTGTATCCAATTCTTGTCTCCAAGTCCGGGATTGGTGCTAGTAGGTTGCTAGTAGTGTTAATTACTCCTTGTAGTTGATGCTAGTCGGTTTAATTGGTGGAAGATCATATGTTCAGATCCTATATGCATATTAATACCCCTCTGATTATGAACATGTTTATGCTTTGTGAGTAGTTACGTTTGTTCCTGAGGACAAGGGAGAAGTCTTGCTATTAGTAGTCATGTGAATTTGGTATTCGTTCGATATTTTGATAAGATGTATGTTGTCTACCCTCTAGTGGTGTTATGTGAACGTCGACTACATAACACTTCACCATTATTTGGGCCTAGAGGAAGGCTTTGGGAAGTAATAAGTAGATGATGGGTTGCTAGAGTGACATAAGCTTAAACCCAAGTTTATGCGTTGCTTCGTAAGGGGCTGATTTGGATCCATATGTTTCATGCTATGGTTAGGTTTACCTTAATACTTTTGTTATAGTTGCAATGCTTGCAATAGAGGTTAATCATAAGAGGGATGCTTGTTCAAGTAAGAACAGCACCCAAGCACCGGTCCACCCACATGTCAAATTATCAATGTACCAAACGTGAATCATATGAATGCGATGAAAACTAGCTTGACGATATTCCCATGTGTCCTCGGGAGCGCTTTTCCTTATATAAGAGTTTGTCCAGGCTTGTCCTTTGCTACAAAAAGGATTGGGCCACCTTGCTGCACTTTATTTACTTTTGTTACTTGTTGCTCGTTACAAGTTATCTTATCACAAAACTATCTGTTACCACTTATTTCAGTACTTGCAGAGAATACCTTGCTGAAAACCGCTTATCATTTCCTTCTACTCCTCGTTGGGTTCGACACTCTTACTTATCGAAAGGACTACGATAGATCCCATATACTTGTGGGTCATCAAGACTCTTTTTTGGCGCCGTTGTTGGGGAGTGAAGCGCCTTTGGTAGGTGGAATTTGGTAAGGAAAATTTATATAGTGTGCTGAAATTTACTGTCACTTGTTACTATGGAAAGTAATCCTCCGAGGGGCTTGTTCGGGGTATCTTCACCCCGACCAGTAGAGCAAAGAGTTGCTCCTCAACCTACTGAACCTATTGAAAATGAAATTCCTTATGAGTATCCTTTGAGTATGATAGAAAAACTGCTAGCCAACCCTTTTACAGGAGATGGAACAAAGCATCCTGATGAACACCTAATATATGTGGATGAAGTTTGTGGATTATTTAAGCTTACAGGTATACCCGATGATGTTGCTAAGACGAAGGTCTTCCCTTTATCTTTAAAGGGAGACGCATTGGCATGGTATAGGCTATGTGATGATATGGGATCATGGAACTATAGAAGATTGAAATTGGAATTTCATCAAAAGTATTACCCTATGCATCTTGTTCATCGTGATCGCAATTATATATATAATTTTTTGCCTCGCGAAGGAGAAAGCATCGCTCAACCTTGGGGGAGGCTTAAATCAATGTTATATTCATGCCCCAATGATGAGCTTCCAAGAGAAACAATTCTTCAAAAATTTTATGCTCGGCTTTCTGAAAATAATCGCACCATGCTCGATACTTCTTGTGCTGGCTCTTTTATGATGAAGATTGTTGGATTTAGATGGGATTTATTGGATAGAGTTAAATGGAACTCTGAAGATTGGGACCTCGACAAAGGTAGGGAGTCAGGTATGACACCTAAGTTTGATTGTGTTAAATCTTATATGGATACCTATATTTTCCGTAAGTTTAGCACTAAATATGGACTTGATTCTGAGGTAGTAGCTTCTTTCTGTGAATCTTTTGCTACTTATGTTGATCTTCCTAAGGAGAAGTGGTTTAAATATCATCCTCCCATAGAAGTAAAAGTAGCTGCACCTATTAAAGTTGAAGAAAATACTGTCACTTATAATGATCCTATTATTCCTACTTGTTATGTTGAGAAACCACCTTTCCCTATTAGGATAAAGGATCATGCTAAAGCTTCAACTGTGGTTCGTAAAAGCAATGTTAAAACATATACACCTCCTGAGCAAGTTAAAGTTGAACCTAATATTGCTATTGTCAAAGATCTCTTGTCTGATAATATAGATGGGCATGTTATTTATTTCTGTGATGAAACTGCTAGAATTGCTAAACCCCATGATACAGATAAACCTAGACCTGTGATAGGCATGCATGTTATTTCTGTTAAAATAGGAGATCATTGTTATCATGGCTTATGTGATATGGGTGCTAGTGCTAGTGCAATAGCTATTGACTTATACAAAGAAATTATGCATGACATTGCACCTGTTGAGTTAGAAGAAATTGATGTTACTATTAAACTTGATAATAGAGATACTATTTCAGCAGTGGGAATTGTTAGAGATGTTGAAGTCTTGTGTGGGAAAACTAAATATCCTGCTATTTTTCTTGTTCTTAGTTCCCCACAAGATAGCTTTTGTCCCATTATATTTGGTAGACCCTTCTTGAACACTGTTAATGCTAAGATAGATTGCGAAAAGAATATTGTTACTATTGGCTTGGATGATATGACTCATGAATTTAATTTCTCTAAATTTAGTAAACAACACCGTGAAGAAGAATTGCCTAGTAAGGATGAAATTATTGGTCTTGTTTCTATTGCCGTACCTCCTAGTGACCCTTTAGAACAATATTTGCTAGACCATGAGAATGATATGTGTTGACACACGAACACGTCGCGTGTACCCTCGACGCCGGGGGTGATGCACCGCAGCTCACATCGAAGGAGACCCGACCGACAGCGCGATACGCAAGACAGTCGACGGGCGCTTTTGCAGACCCCAAAACCCCACACCCCCGGGAGGGACCCCGTCAGGGAGTGCGGCAGCTATGGTCTGCCCTAGGTCAATTCGCTCGCCCCTAGAGCCTCGGAATTCGCAGCTCTCAAACACGAAGAACAGCGAAGAACGAGAGAGAAAAACGGTGGACAGATAAAACGTAGATGAAAAAGTAGTATATTGATTTGTTCGATTGTGTGTTGTTCAATCGGCCGTCACCCCCAACATATATAAGAGGCGGCTGGACTTCCCGTACAAGTAAAGGATTCATCTAGGCTTTCCTTACAAGAAAAATTACATCAATTCACGTCCTAGAGTCCTAATTCTATTCCAACTCGGATTCAGTCTGAATCTGGCCCCAAACTCTATCTTCCTTCTTGCGCAGGCCGCCGGGCTTGCATATGATCTCCGATCTAGACAGCCCAAATATCAAACTTATGCGCCTCGATGATACGAACAACTCTCATGTTGATCACTTTTTCAAATAAGGCCATCTTGAATACTTTTCGAGGTCATCTTTATCTTCCAGTCAGACTCGGTTTTGCAGTAGACTGGATTATCCGAGTCTCGTAGTGAATTTGTAGGCTATATATTATCTCTCATGATGATGACTCCAAAATCAAAGTTTACCGTCTTGATGATACACACAACTTCTGTATTGAACACTTCTTCATCCAAGGTCATTTTGATAAACTTCCGAGCACATGTTCAATTTAACTCGGACTTGAGCTCATCCACTCGGATATTAGATACTTTCACTCGGATCGTCCGATTGGACTTTTTCACTCGGAAGACAATTTTCCACTCGGATGACTATATTTCCACTCGGATGACTATATTTCCACTCGGAAGGCACTATCTTATTCAATCGGCAAGTTTTCGTCCCGATGGTAATCTTTTCACTCGGAATATTTTCGCCTGGACGACAATTTCACTCGGATGATCATATTTCCACTCGGATGACTATATTTCCACTTGGATAATAATAAGTTCATCCGGTCAACAAACTTTCACTCGACCGGTAAATTTTCACTCGACCGTAAACTTTCACTCGGATGGTAAACTTTTCACTCGGATTTCCGACTGAAAATATAGTCCGATCTTGATTTGTCTCTCCAGGCCTCGTACGACCTCGGATTGAGACGAGTTATATATGAAAATCGATCGGCTCGACGAGACAAAACTTTTCCGTGTTGAAGATTTTTCGATTGAAGTCCGTCTTGATGGCCGAATTACTCGTGCAACCTATGAGACAAGTGTCTGGCACCTCGCGCTATATTTCCGTTGAGGTTCGGTCTGCAGTGTATTGCCTCTAACTTTTGCATATGAACTCGGATTGAGATGATTTATATATCAAAATCGATTGCCTCGATGAGACAAAGACAATTCCTTAAGAGTGCTCCTTCATCCGAGGTCATATTGAAGACATGATTGGCCAAAAACCACTCGGAACATTGAATTATGCCACTCGGAGTATAGTTTCGGTCCGTAAAATAAAGTCGAATGAATATAACCGAAACATCAAAGTGGTTCCACTCAGCGATGTGAATCTTTTCATGCTGAAAACCCGTTCACTCGAGACCATCTTCATTGCAATCTGTATCTTGCCAAAATCAGGTGTCAACAATATGTTTATAAATGAAAGAAGGGAAATAGATGAAGTATTCTTTAAACATGAACCTATGCTGAAACACAATTTACGTGTTGAAATCCTAGGGGATCCTCCTCCACCTAAGGATGATCCCGTGTTTGAGCTTAAACTGTTGCCTGATAATCTTAAATATGCTTATCTTGATGAAAAGAACATATTGTTGGAAATATGCCCTAGAGGCAATAATAAATTGGTTATTATTATATTTCCTTGTTCATGATAATCATTTATTATCCATGCTAGAATTGTATTGATAGGAAACTCAGATACTTGTGAGGATACATAGACAACACCATGTCCCTAGTAAGCCTCTAGTTGACTAGCTCGTTGATCAATAGATGGTTACGGTTTCCTGACCATGGACATTGGATGTCATTGATAACGGGATCACATCATTAGGAGAATGATGTGATGGACAAGACCCAATCCTAAGCCTAGCACAAGATCATGTAGTTCGTATGCTAAAGCTTTTCTAATGTCAAGTATCATTTCCTTAGACCATGAGATTGTGCAACTCCCGGATACCGTAGGAATACTTTGGGTGTGCCAAACGTCACAACGTAACTGAGTGGCTATAAAGGTACACTACAGGTATCTCCGAAAGTGTGTAACATCCCAAATTTGCAATTTGGAATGTTATACACTAGATCATCATGCATGTCATATTTTCTTGCATTTTTCCCGATCCTAGAAATTTCACGCAACTCAAGGACCTTCGGAGAGAGTTGGAGATTTCGTTATTTTCATATTTGAGAGTTTTCTCGAATTTGAAAAGAGGATCATTTGATTTATTTGTTTCATCTTCAATAATTTTTCCGATATCAAAAATATAAGAGAGGGAATAATATGACTTTCCCAAATTTAGAAAAAAAATGAAGATTTAATGAATAGATCAATTTTGGTTTTGCCGGAGTTTTGTTTGCTTTTTATTTGGATAGGGAAAAATGCGTGTTTTCGAAAATTGCATTTTAGGTCCGGAGTAAAGTTCATTTTGTTCGACTCATTTTTAGGAGTCGGGAAAAATTTACTTTAGAATTTTTGGAGTTCGTTTAGATTTTCTTTCTTTTGTTTTCTGCGCGCGTAACCGTTTAAAAAAAGGAGCAGCGCCCCGCCTGGGCCAAAGGCCAAGCCAGCCGGCCAGGCCCCAGCCTCCCCGTCGCGCGCGCCAGCGCTAGGCAGGCGCCAGCCGCCGCCTCCACTACCGATTCCCAGGAGGAATCCTTCTAGGCCGAATCCTAGTAGGATTCTTAGCCCTCTTTCCTTTGTTTTGTTTTCCTTTTTCCTACTCTATTTCTTGTCCCCTACCCCAAGAAATCCCCCCCACCTATATAAATACCCCAACACCCCCCCTCTAAACCCATCAAATCAAGCCCCAAGCCCTCCACCGCCACCCCATCCCGCGCCCTACACCGCGCCGCCACCCGACACCCGCGCCGCCGCACCTTGCCCACGTCGCCGCCGCCTCCCAACGCCGCCGCCGGAGCCCCTCGCCGGAGACCTCGCCGGAGGTTTCCCCGCGTCTCTTTTCCTTGGATCGTTTTCTTCTAATCGTTCCGATTCTTTTCTTCTCTTCCGATTCGTTTTCTTTCCGGTTCTTCTCTAAACCGTTCCGGTTTTCTAGATCGGTTTTTTTTCCGAAACCCTAGATCGGATTCGTTTTCTTTTCCGATTTAGTTGCCTTTGGACCGTTCGCCGGACCGTTCGTCCTAACAAACGCGATCACCAGATTCTTCTAGGTTAACGAACGTCCATTCATTTAACCGTTCGTCTCTTTTCTTTCGTCGGATTTATTCCGCGATCGTGATCTCAGATCCGATCTTCGTTCTAGTCTTTCTTCCCGCTCGTTTATCGGAATCAGGTGATTCAAGCGCCTGGAGTTTCGTTTCGAAACCGCCGTTCCGTCTAATCAACTTAAACAAGTTTTTTCCCCAGGAAAATTTGACCTAGTTTCAACTTGCTAGAACCGAGTTGTTTTCTTCCGCCGTTTGTTTTCCGTTTCTTTGTTCGGTTCGTTCTTTCTTTGCAACCGGAGTTCTTAAGTTGAACCTTCTAGTTCGTTCTCTTGTTCGAGTTTTACCTGTGCATTAGACGAGTACTCATTGTGTGCTTGTTGTTTGTCTGCGATAGATTACCCGAATTGCGCCGCCTGTTACTTCGAAACCCTAGGTCTCGCGAATCATCAGCAATGCAAGTAACACTTTGATCATACCTTTTCTACAACCCATGTTTTATTGCATTAGATCAATCCTCTCACATTGCATGATTAGGATCTAATTAATTTGTGGGATGGGAAGTAGATGAGGTAGTACCTATTACCTGTATTACTATGAAACCTTTGGGAGTTACTTCTACGTTTGCTTATTATGCCATGCTATGCTAGTAGACGTGGATTGGGTGAGTGATATGCATGACATATGTGAGTTAATAATTTTAATGGTTTATCTAAGGTGGCAACTTAAACACACATCTGGGTGGATTGAGGCACCTGATGTCTATCAGGACTTGCCTGTCTTTTTTCGGACCGCCACCCAGGCTCAAAGGGATCATAAGATAATTCATGCTAGAAACTTCCGTGTGCAGCCACATGCTACTATGGGCTCTGGCATAGTTGACTAAGTTGTGCGAACTCTTACGGGGTGGACTAGCAGATGTAGGGGTTGTAGGTGGTACGGTCTACCCCACATGTAAGGTGCTAGCGCTTCTGAAAGACTATGTCTCGGTCATCTGTTTCTCAAACACCGTGTAGTGTGAGAAAAAAACGGAGGCGATCGAGTCATGTGGGGAAAGTGCGCAAACCTCTGCAGAGTGTACAAACTAATCATGATTAGCCGTGTCCCCGGTTATGGACAACTTGAGTATCTAGTACTTGAATATCATTGTGAATCTCAACATGTTACTTCTAATTAATGTTGTTGGGTTTTAATTGTTCACTTAATTGGGATTGAGAATGCTGTCAACCATTCTCAATGTTTCACAACCACCTTGATAGTTAAATAAATTTATTCCTTTGCAGTAGGGAAAAACTGGCTTTATGCAAAAACTTTAACCATAGAGCTTTCCACCAGCCAAATATGCATGTAGTGTTAGCCATTGTTCATCATTCTCTATGGTGTGAATTTGCCAGTACATTCAATGTACTAACCCGTTTTCGGGCTGCAACTTTCATGTTGCAGACATTTCAGACGACGAGTAAGGTGCTTTTAGGTCGTGGTTCTATACTCAATGATGCCGTTGGAGTTGATGGACCCATTTATCTTCCAAGTCTTCCGCTGTTATCGACACTAGTTGGCCTTAAGCCATATTTATTGTAATAAGTTCTCTTTGAGACAACAATGTAATAAGTGTTAGATTGCCACTCTGCTATAAATCCTTCGATGTACTGTGTGGTGTCAGCATTACTGATCCAGGGATGACACCTGAGCATAGAGCACTTGATCCATTCGGGTCGGGTCGCGACAGAGAATGGTATCAGAGCACACGCTGACTGTAGGACACGACCACTAAGTTAAAGCCATAGATTACCCTTCTCTTCTCATTTTCTAACTCCTCATCTTTTCTACTCTATTAGGATGATGAATGCGAAGATTAAGTACGCTCAACTGGATGAAGGCACACCTTTTGGATTTCACCTGAAGGAAGTCACCAAGTACCTGAACATTGGACTACCAAGCTTCACGGGAACCTTCAACGCCACTCTGCCTGAAGAGGAGTGCTGGAAGATTCAAGATCACGTTCCGGGAAGAACATTTGCGCCAATCACGAAGCCTATAGATAGTGTTTTCAATGCACCAACCTGGAGTTTGGGAAAGAGCATGGCAGCTCATATCACCATAGGACGCATTGGAGAAGTTTATCAAGAAGACCTCAAGGACACTATCTACCAGATTTGCGGATGCCGAGATGAACAATGGGAGTTAGTCAGCACCAAGAAGGATAGATCCATTGCATCTTTCATCCAGGAGTTAAACCAGCACATTCGACGCCACGAGAACCAGATGTGCAATGATATGATAGAATTGAAGAATGCGAAGGCAAGGATCATCGAGCTAGAAGGAGAACTGAAGTCTACACGCAAGGACTACATGGACGAAATCGTAGCTCTAGCAAGACACAATGGCGATCTTAAGCAGGAGATTGAAGAACTCAAGAGGAAGTTAGCATCCAAGGAGGAGGACGAGTACGTCGCATGTCCGGACAACTACATCATCATCGACGACACCGATTCGGATCCAAGTGAACCCGACTTTGAAGATGAAGCTGGAGCAGATATCATGGAGTCTTCCACCGGTTCAAATTTCTAGATGACCACCAGATAGTAGTAGTATTCCCCCATGTAAACATTATAGTTTGAGCACTTTTGCGATAGTTAGACCGTTTGTAAGCCCTTGTTTGATTGATTGGAGTGATTTTGTGTGCATTTTGCTCATGTGCATTGGGGTAGTGTTTTCCCTTTAGACCTCACTCTATTCTCAATTCTCGTCTTTTCTAAACCCTTAGATGCCTCCGAGACATGACCCCGGCTACCATTAAGGATTGGTAACTATGTTTTTCCCTCAGACCTAATAGTATTGGAATCTCAAGGATTGGATGTGATACTTGGTATGGATTGGCTGTCGATGTATGGAGGAAACATCGATTGTGCTAGTAAGTCAATTTTGCTTACCACACCAGAAGGAAGAAGGATCAAGTATGTATCCCGACATGTGCCAAACAGGACACAAGTAAACTGCCTAACAGGAGTTGTCCAAGAAGAAGTACTAGTGGTAAAGGATTTTCCTGATGTATTTCCTGAGGAATTACCAGGCATGCCACCGGATAGAGACATTGAGTTTTTGATTGAGTTATTGCCAGGTACAGGCCCAATATCGAAGCGACCATACCGGATGCCAGCAAAGGATTTGGTAGAAATTAAGAATCAGATTAAGGAGTTATTGGATAAAGGTTACATTCTCCCAAGTTCTTCGCCTTGGGGATCACCCGTACTTCTAGTGGAAAAGAAGGATGGATCATTAAGGATGGTTGTTGATTATCGGGGATTGAATGAAGTAACCATCAAGAACAAATACCCTCTGCCAATGATCAACGATCTGTTTGATCGGTTGCAAGGAGCTAAAGTGTTTTCCAAGATCGATTTGCAATCAGGGTACCATCAATTGAAGATTCGGGAGAAGGACATACCTAAGACATCATTCACCATGAGATATGGACTGTATGAGTATACCGTTATGTCATTTGGATTGACTAACGCACCTGCCTATTTTATGAACCTGATGAACAAAGTGTTTATGGAGTTTTTGGATAAGTTCGTCGTAGTGTTCATTGATGACATCCTAGTTTATTCAAAGAATGAAGAGGAGCATAAGGAACATTTGCGTTTGGTTTTGGAGAAACTAAGGGAACATCAGTTATACGCCAAATTCAGCAAATGTGAGTTTTGGTTGAAAGAAGTTGGATTCCTCGGACACGTTATATCCGTAGAAGGTATAGCAGTTGACCCCACTAAGGTTGAGACCGTAACCGAATGGGAAGCACCAACAACAGTTGGAGAGATCCGGAGTTTTCTTGGACTCGCAGGATACTACCGGAGGTTTATTGAGAATTTATCAAAGATCGCAAAGCCTATGACTGAATTGTTGAAGAAGGATACTAAGTTCAAATGGACTGAGGAGTGTGAGGCTAGTTTCCAGGAGTTGAAGAAACGTTTGGTCACCTCACCAGTATTGATTTTGCCAGATCAGACCAAGGATTATGAGGTGTATTGCGACGCTTCACGTCGAGGACTTGGAGCAGTGCTTATGCAGGAAGGAAGAGTTGTTTCATATGCTTCACGACAACTGAAGCCTCATGAGTTGACTTATGCCACGCATGATTTGGAGTTAGCAGCCGTAGTGCATGCATTGAAGACATGGAGACATTTCCTCATTGGAAATCATTGTGAGGTGTACACGGATCACACGAGTTTGAAGTATATTTTCACGCAGAAGGAGTTGAACCTCAGATAAAGGAGATGGTTGGAGCTCATCAAGGATTATGACATGAGATTGCATTACCATCCCGGAAAAGCTAATGTAGTAGCCGATGCATTGAGCCGAAAGAGCCATGTCAACACCCTAGTGACGGGAGAAGTACCAAAGGAGTTAGCAGAAAACCCTCGTGAGCTATGTTCGGAAATAGTTCCGAGAGGCTATGTAGCAGCATTGGAGATTCAGTCAACATTGATGAATAAAATCAGAGAAGCTCAGAAATCTGACAAGGAGATTGCTGCTATAAAAGAGAAATTGAATGAAGGAAAAGCAAAGGGATTTCGTGAGGATGAGCACGATACCCTATGGTTTGAAGACCGTGTTTATGTGCCAAATGACCCGGAGATCAGGAAGTTGATTTTGCAAGAGGCACATGATTCACCGTATTCGATTCACCCAGGGAATACCAAGATGTATTTGGATTTAAAGGAAACATTCTGGTGGACCGGAATGAAGAAGGATATTGTAGCATATGTAGCAGTTTGTGACGTATGTCAGAGAGTAAAGGCAGAGCATCAGAAGCCAGCAGGATTGTTACAACCATTGCCGATACCTGAATGAAAGTGGGATAAGATAGGCATGGATTTTATCACGGGACTACCCAGGACGAAAGCAGGCTACGATTCGATATGGGTAGTAGTTGATCGTTTGACGAAGGTAGCACATTTTATTCCAGTTAAGACCACTTACACCAGTGCTAAGTTGGCGAAGATATACATGACTAGGATCATTTGTTTGCATGGAGTTCCGAGGAGTATCGTATCAGATAGAGGAACTCAATTTACCTCAAAGTTTTGGAATCAGTTGCATGAAACTTTAGGAACCAGAATAGAGTTCAGCACAGCTTTTCATCCGTAGACAGATGGACAGACCGAGAGGGTCAATCAGATTTTGGAAGATATGCTGAGAGCTTGTGCACTAGATTATGGATCTAGTTGGGACGATAACTTGCCGTATGCGGAGTTTTCTTATAACAATAGTTACCAAACCAGTTTGAAGATGGCACCTTTCGAAGCTTTATACGAAAGGAGGTGCAGGACACCGTTGTCATGGGACGAAGTTGGAGATCGTTAATTCTTTGGACCAGATTTGATTAAGGAGTCTGAACGGAAAGTTAAGTTGATTCGCGATAGGCTCAAGGTAGCCCAGTCTAGGCAGAAGAGCTACGCAGATTCTAAACGCAAGGAGATAGTTTACGAAACCGGAGACAGAGTTTACCTTCGAGTATCCCCACTTTGAGGAGTTAAGCGCTTTGGAGTTAAGGGAAAATTAGCACCGCGTTTCGTTGGACCGTACAAGATCTTGCAACGTATGGGAGAAGTCGCTTACAAGTTGGAATTACCAGAGGGACTGTCAGGAGTTCATGACGTATTCCATGTTTCTCAGCTGAAGAAATGTCACGCCGAGATGGCAGAGGTACCGCTAAGAGATACAGTACCACTCGAAGCGATTCAGTTGAAGGACGACTTAACGTATGAGGAGAAGCCAGTCAAGATTCTCGAGTTTGCCAGTAGAGTTACTCGCAGCAAGGTTATCAAGTTTTGCAAAGTTCAGTGGAACCACCACACAGAAGATGAAGCCACCTGGGAGAGAGAAGAAGATTTGCTCAAAGACCACCCTCACCTATTTTCTAGCCAACCCGAATCTCGAGGGCGAGATTCATCTTAAGGGGGGGTAGGTTTGTAACATCCCAAATTTGCAATTTGGAATGTTATACACTAGATCATCATGCATGTCATATTTTCTTGCATTTTGCCCGATCCTAGAAATTTCACGCAACTCAAGGACCTTCGGAGAGAGTTGGAGATTTCGTTATTTTCATATTTGAGAGTTTTCTCGAATTTGAAAAGAGGATCATTTGATTTATTTATTTCATCTTCAATAATTTTTCCGATATCAAAAATATAAGAGAGGGAATAATATGACTTTCCCAAATTTAGGAAAAAATGAAGATTTAATAAATAGATGAATTTTGGTTTTGCCGGAGTTTTGTTTGCTTTTTATTTCGATAGGGAAAAATGCGCGTTTTCGAAAATTGCATTTTAGGTCCAGAGTAAAGTTCATTTTGTTCGACTCATTTTTAGGAGTCGGGAAAAATTTACTTTAGAATTTTTGGAGTTCGTTGAGATTTTCTTTCTTTTGTTTTCTGCGCGTGTAACCGTTTAAAAAAAAGGAGCAGTGCCCCGCGTGGGCTAAAGGCCAAGCCAGCCGGCCAGGCCCCAGCCTCCCCGTCGCACGCGTCAGCGCTAGGCAGGCGCCAGCCGCCGCCTCCACTACCGATTCCCAGGAGGAATCCTTCTAGGCGGAATCCTAGTAGGATTCTTAGCCCTCTTTCCTTTGTTTTGTTTTCCTTTTTCCTACTCTATTTCTTGTCCCCTACCCCAAGAAATCCCCCACCTATATAAATACCCCAACACCCCCCCTCTAAACCCATCAAATCAAGCCCCAAGCCCTCCACCGCCACCCCACCCCGCGCCCTACACCGCGCCGCCACCCCACACCCGCGCCGCCGCACCTTTCCCACGTCGCCGCCGCCTCCCAACGCCGCCGCCGGAGCCCCTCGCCGGAGTTCTCGCCGGAGGTTGCCCCGCGTCTATTTTCCTCGGATCGTTTTCTTCTAATCGTTCCAATTCTTTTCTTCTCTTTCGATTCGTTTTCTTTCCGGTTCTTCTCTAAACCGTTCCCGTTTTCTAGATCGGTTTTTTTCCGAAACCCTAGATCGGATTCGTTTTCTTTTCCAATTTAGTTGCCTTTGGACCGTTCGCCGGACCGTTCGTCCTAACGAACGTGATCACCGGATTCTTCTAGGTTAACGACCGTCCGTTCGTTTAACCGTTCGTCTCTTTTCTTTCGTCGGATTTATTCCGCGATCGTGATCTCAGATCCGATCTTCGTTCTAGTCTTTCTTCCCGCTCGTTTATCGGAATCAGGTGATTCAAGCGCCTGGAGTTTCGTTTCGAAACCGCAGTTCCGTCTAATCAACTTAAACAAGTTTTTGCCCCGGTAAAATTTGACCTAGTTTCAACTTGCTAGAACCAAGTTGTTTTCTTCCGCCGTTTGTTTTCCGTTTCTTTGTTCGGTTCGTTCTTTCTTTGCAACCGAAGTTCTTAAGTTGAACCTTCTGGTTCGTTCTCTTGTTCAAGTTTTACCTGTGCATTAGACGAGTACTCATTGTGTGCTTGTTGTTTGTCTGCGATAGATTACCTGGATTGCGCCGCCTGTTACATCGAAACCCTAGGTCTCGCGAATCATCAGCAAGGTAAGTAACACTTTGATCATACCTTTTCTACAACCCATGTTTTATTGCATTAGATCAATCCTCTCACATTGCATGATTAGGATCTAATTAATTTGTGGGATGGGAAGTAGATGAGGTAGTACCTATTACCTGTATTACTATGAAACCTTTGGGAGTTACTTCTACGTTTGCTTATTATGCCATGCTATGCTAGTAGACGTGGATTGGGTGAGTGATATCCATGACAGATGTGAGTTAATAATTTTATTGGTTTATCTAAGGTGGCAACTTAAACACACATCTGGGTGGATTGAGGCACCTGATGTCTATCAGGACTTGCCTGTTTTTTTGGACCGCCACCCAGGCTCAAAGGGATCATAAGATAATTCATGCTAGAAACTTCCGTGTGCAACCACATGCTACTATGGGCTCTGGCATAGTTGACTAAGTTGTGCGAACTCTTACGGGGTGGACTAGCAGATGTAGGGGTTGTAGGTGGTACGGTCTACCCCACATGTAAGGTGCTAGCGCTTCTGAAAGACTATGTCTCGGTCATCCGTTTCTCAAACACCGTGTAGTGCGAGAAAACAAACGGAGGCGATCGAGTCATGTGGGGAAAAGTGCGCAAACCTCTGCAGAGTGTACAAACTAATCATGATTAGCCGTGTCCCCGGTTATGGACAACTTGAGTATCTAGTACTTGAATATCATTGTGAATCTCAACATGTTACTTCTAATTAATGTTTTTGGGTTTTAATTGTTCACTTAATTGGGATTGAGAATGCTGTCAACCATTCTCAATGTTTCACAACCACCTTGATAGTTAAATAAATTTATTCCTTTGCAGTAGGGAAAAACTGGCTTTACGCAAAAACTTTAACCATAGAGCTTTCCACCAGCCAAATATGCATGTAGTGTTAGCCATTGTTCATCATTCTCTATGGTGTGAATTTGCCAGTACATTCAATGTACTGACCCGTTTTCGGGCTGCAACTTTCATGTTGCAGACTTTTTAGATGACGAGTAAGGTGCTTTTAGGTTGTGGTACTATACTCAGTGATGCCGTTGGAGTTGATGGACCCATTTATCTTCCAAGTCTTCCGCTGTTATCGACACTAGTTGGCCTTAAGCCATATTTATTGTAATAAGTTCTCTTTGAGACAATGATGTAATAAGTGTGTGATTGCCACTCTGCTATAAGTCCTTCGATGTACTGTGTGGTGTCAGCATTACTGATCCAGGGATGACAGCTGAGCATAGAGCACTTGATCCATTCGGGTCGGGTCGCGACAAAGTGTCTGTTGGGTTGGCACGAATCGAGACTGGGATTTGTCACTCCGTGTAAACGGAGAGGTATCTCTGGGCCCACTCGGTAGGACATCATCATAATGTGCACGATGTGATCAAGGAGTTGATCACGGGATGATGTGTTACGAAACGAGTAAAGAGACTTGCCGGTAACGAGATTGAACAAGGTATCGGGATACCGATGATCGAATCTCGGGCAAGTATTGTACCGATAGACAAAGGGAATTGTATACGGGATTGATTAAGTCCTCGACATCGTGGTTCATCCGATGAGATCATCGTGGAACATGTGGGAACCAACATGGGTATCCAGATCCCGCTGTTTGTTATTGATCGGAGAACGTCTCGGTCATGTCTGCATGGTTCCCGAACCCGTAGGGTCTACACACTTAAGGTTCGGTGACGCTAGGGTTATAGAGATATTAGTATGCGGTAACCCAAAAGTTGTTTGGAGTCCCGGATGAGATCCCGGACGTCACGAGGAGTTCCGGAATGGTCCGTAGGTAAAGAATTATATATAGGAAGTGCTATTTCGGCCGTCGGGACAAGTTTCGGGGTCACCGGTATTGTACCGGGACCATCGGAAGGGTCCCGGGGGTCCACTGGGTGGGGCCACCTGCCCCGGGGGCCACATGGGCTGTAGGGGGTGCGCCTTGGCCTACATGGGCCAAGGGCACCAGCCCCAAGAGGCCCATGCGCCAAGAGATAAAAAAGAGGAAGAGTCCTCAAAGGGGAAGGCACCCTCTAGGTGCCTTGGGGAGGAGGGATTCCTCCCTTGGCCGGCGCCCCCCTAGGAGATTGCATCTCCTAGGGCCGGCGCCCCCCTAGGCTCCCTATATATAATGGGGGAAGGAGGGCCTCTCAACCTAAGCCCTGGCGCCTCCCTCTCCCTCCCATGACACATCTCCCTCCTCCCGCAGCGCTTGGCGAAGCCCTGTTGGAATCCCGCTACTTCCACCACCACGCCGTCGTGCTGCTGGATCTCCATCAACCTCTCCTCCCCCCTTGCTGGATCAAGAAGGAGGAGACGTCGCTGCTCCGTACGTGTGTTGAACGCGGAGGTGCCGTCTGTTCGGCGCTAGGATCATCGGTGATTTGGATCACGACGAGTACGACTCCATCAACCCCGTTCTCTTGAACGCTTCCGCACGCGATCTACAAGGGTATGTAGATCCACTCCTCCCTCGTTGCTAGATGACTCCATAGATAGATCTTGGTGACACGTAGGAAAATTTTGAATTTATGCTACGTTCCCCAACAGTGGCATCATGAGCTAGGTCTATGCGTAGTTTCTATGCACGAGTAGAACACAAAGTAGTTGTGGGCGTTGATTTTGTTCAATATGCTTACCGTTACTAGTCCAATCTTGATTCGGTGGCATTGTGGGATGAAGCGGCCCGGACCGACCTTACACATACTCTTACGTGAGACTGGTTCCCCCGACTGACATGCACTAGTTGCATAAGGTGGCTAGCGGGTGTCTGTCTCTCCCACTTTAGTCGGATCGGATTCGATGAAAAGGGTCCTTATGAAGGGTAAATAGCAATTGGCATATCACGTTGTGGTTTTTGCGTAGGTAAGAAACGTTCTTGCTAGAAACCCATAGCAGCCACGTAAAACATGCAAACAACAATTAGAGGAAGTCTAACTTGTTTTTGCAGGGTATGCTATGTGATGTGATATGGCCAAAGGATGTGATGAATGATATATGTGATGTATGAGATGATCATGTTCTTGTAATAGGAATCACGACTTGCATGTCGATGGGTATGACAACCGGCAGGAGCCATAGGAGTTGTCTTTATTTATTTATGACCTGCGTGTCAACATAAACGTCATGTAATTACTTTACTTTATTGCTAAAGCGTTAGCCATAGTAGTAGAAGTAATAGATGACGTGACAACTTCAAGAAGACACGATGATGGAGATCATGATGATGGAGATCATGGTGTCATGCCGGTGACAATGATGATCATGGAGCCCCGAAGATGCAGATCAAAAGGAGCAAAATGATATTGGCCATATCATGTCACTATTTGATTGCATGTGATGTTTATCATGTTTTACATCTTATTTGCTTAGAACGACGGTAGTAAATAAGATGATCCCTCATTAAAATTTCAAGAAGGTGTTCCCCCTAACTGTGCACCGTTGCGAAAGTTCGTGGTTTCGAAGCACCACGTGATGACCGGGTGTGATAGATTCTTACGTTCGAATACAACGGGTGTTGACGAGCCTAGCATGTACATACATGGCCTCGGAACACATGCAAAACACTTAGGTTGACTTGACGAGCCTAGCATGTACAAACATGGCCTTGGAACACAAGAGACCAAAAGGTCGAGCATGAGTCGTATGGTAGATACGATCAACATGAAGATGTTCACCGATGTTGACTAGTCCGTCTCACGTGATGATCGAACACGGCCTAGTTGACTCGGATCATGTAATCACTTAGATGACTAGAGGGATGTCTATCTGAGTGGGAGTTCATGAACTTAATTATCCTGAACATAGTCAAAAGGTCTTCGCAAATTATGTCGTAGCTCGCGCTTTAGTTCTACTGTTTAGATATGTTCCTAGAGAAAATTTAGTTGAAAGTTGATAGTAGCAATTATGCGGACTAAGTCTGTAAACTGAGGATTGTCCTCATTGCTTCATAGAAAGCTTATGTCCTTAATGCACCGCTCAGTGTGCTGAACCTCGAACGTCGTCTGTGGATGTTGCGAACATCTGACATACACATTTTGATAACTACATGATAGTTCAGTTAAACGGTTTAGAGTTGAGGCACCGAAGATGTTTTGAAACGTCGCAAAACATATGAGATGTTTCGAGGGCTGAAATTGGGTTTTCAGGCTCGTGCCCACGTCAAGAGGTATAAGACCTTCGACGATTTTCTTAGCCTGCAAACTAAGGGAGAAAAGCTCAATTGTTGAGCTTGTGCTCAGATTGTCTGAGTACAACAATCATTTGAATCGAGTGGGAGTTGATCTTCCAGATGAGATAGTGATGTTTCTCTGAAGTCATTACCACCAAGCTGCTAGAGCTTCATGATGAACTGTAATATATCAGGGACATATATGATGATCCTTGAGATATTCGTGATGTTTGACACCACAAAAGTAGAAATCAAGTAGGAGCATCAATTGTTGATGGTTGGTGAAACCACTAGTTTCAAGAAGGGCAAGGGCAAAATGGGATACTTCATGAAACGGCAAATCAGCTGCTGCTCTAGTGAAGAAACCCAAGGTTGAACCCAAACCCGAGACTAAGTGCTTCTGTAATAAGGGGAACAGCCACTGGAGCAGAATTACCCTAGATACTTGGTAGATGAGAAGGCTGGCAAGGTCGATAGAAATATATTGGATATACATTGTGTTAATGTGTACTTTACTAGTACTCCTAGTAGCACCATGGTATTAGATACCGGTTCGGTTGCTAAGTGTTAGTAACTCGAAATAAAAGCTACGGAATAAACGGAGACTAGCTAAAGGTGAGCTGACGATATGTGTTGGAAGTGTTTCCAATGTTGATATGATCAAGCATCGCACGCTCCCTCTACCATCGAGATTGGTGTTTGCGTTGAGCATAGACATGATTGGATTATGTCTATCGCAATACGGTTATTCATTTAAGGAGAATAACGGTTACTCTGTTTATTTGAATAATACCTTCAATGGTCTTGCACCTAAAATGAATGGTTCATTGAATCTCGATCATAGTGATACACATGTTCATGCCAAAAGATATAAGATAGTAATGATAGTACCACCTACTTGTGGCACTGCTACTTAAGTCATATCGGTATTAAACGCATGAAGAAGCTCCATGTTGATGGATCTTTGGACTCACTCATTTTTGAAAGGTTTGAGACATGCGAACCATGTCTATTGGTGTATATGCATGAAGAAACTCCATGCAAATGGACCGTTTGGACTCACTTGATTTTGAATCACTTGAGACATGCAAATCATACCACATGGGCAAGATGACTGAAAGCCTCGTTTTTCAGTAAAATGGAACTAGAAAGCAACTTGTTGGAAGTAATACATTTTGATGTGTGCAATCCAATGAGTGCTAAGGCATGTAGTGGATATCGTTATGTTCTTACTTCACAGATGATTTGAGTAGATGTTGAGTATATTTACTTGATGAATCACGAGTCTGAATTATTGAAAGGTTCAAGTAATTCAGGGTGAAGTTGAAAGATCGTCGTGACAAGAGGATAGAAGATCTATGATATGATCATAGAGATGAATATCTGAATTACGAGTTTGGCACAGAATTAAGACATTGTGGAAATTGTTTCACAACTAATATTGCCTAGAACACCATAGTGTGATGGTGTGTCCGAACATCATAACTGCACCCTATTGGATATGATGCATACCATGATGTCTCTTATCGAATTACCATGATAGTTTATGGGTTAGGCATTAAAGACAACCACATTCACTTTAAATAGGGCACCACGTAATTCCGATGAGATGACACCATATGAACTATGGTTTAGAGAAACCTAAGCTGTCATTTCTTAAAAGTTTGGGGCTGCGACGCTTATGTGAAAAAGTTTCAGGCTGATAAGCTCGAACCCAAAGCGGATAAATGCATCTTCATAGGACACCCAAAATAGTTGGGTATACCTCCTGTCTCAGATCCGAAAGCAATAAGGGATTACTTCTGGAATCGGGTCCTTTCTTGAGGAAAAGTTTCTCTCGAAAGAATTGAGTGGGAGGAGGTGGAGACTTGATGAGGTTATTGAACCATCTCTTCAACTAGTGTGTGGCAGGGCACAGGAGTTGTTCCTGTGGCACCTACACCAATTGAAGTGGAAGCTTATGATAGTGATCATGAAACTTCAGATCAAGTCACTACCAAACCTCGTGGGATGACAAGGATGCGTACTACTTCAGAGTGGTACGTGATCCTGTCTTGGAAGTCATGTTGCTAGACAACAATGAACCTACGAGCTATGGAGAAGCGATGGTGGGCCTGGATTCCAAAATGGCTCGAGGCCATATAATCCGAGAGAGGATCCATATATGAAAACAAAGTGTAGACTTTGGAAGAACTACTTGATGGTCGTAAGGCTGTTAGGTACATATGGATTTTAAAAGGAAGACGAACAATGATGGCAAGTATCACCATTAAGAAAGCTCGACTTGTCGTTAAGATGTTTTCTGACAAGTTCAAGGAGTGGACTACGATGAGACTTTCTCACTCGTAGCGATGCTAAGAGTCTGTTGGAATTATATTAGCGATTACTGCATTATTTATGAAATCTTGCAGATAGGATGTCAAAACATTGTTTCCTCGACGATTTTTGAGGAAAGGTTGTATGTGATACAACCGGAAATTTTTTGTTAATCCTGAAAGATGCTAATAAGTATGCAAAGCTCCAGCAATCCTTCTAGGGACTGGAGTAAGCATCTCGGAGTTATTGATCAAAGATTTTGGGTGTATACAAAGTTTATGAGAAACTTGTATTTCCAAAGAAGTGAGTGGGAGCACTGTAGAATTTCTGATAAATATATGTTGCTGACATATTGTTGATCAGAAATGACATAGAATTTCTGGAAAGCATATAGGGTTATTTGGAAAGTGTTTTTCAATGGAAAGCCTGGATTAAGCTACTTGAACATTGAGCATCAAGATCTATAAGGATAGATCAAAACGCTTAATGGTACTTTCAAATGAGCACATACCTTGACATGATCTTGAAGGTGTTCAAGATGGATCAGTCAAAGAAGGAGTTCTTGCCTGAGTTGTAAGGTATGAAGTTAAGACTTAAAGCTCGACCACGGCAGAATAGAGAGAAAGGACGAAGGTCGTCCCCTATGCTTAAGACATAGGCTCTACAATATGCTATGCTGTGTACCGCACCTGAAATGTGCCTTGCCATGAGTCAGTCAAGGGGTACAAGAGTGATCTAAGAATGGATCATAGGACAGCGGTCAAAGTTATCCTTAGTAACTAGTGGACTAAGGAATTTTCTCGATTATGGAGGTGGTAAAAGAGTTCGTCGTAAAGGGTTACGCTGATGCAAACTTTGACACTAATCCAGATTATTCTGAGTAGTAAACTGGATTCGTATAGTAGAACAGTTGTTTGGAATAAGCTCCAAATAGAACGTGGTAGCTGCATCTAGGAGATGACATAGAGATTTGTAAAGCACACACAGATCTAAAAGGTTCAGATCCATTGACTATAACATCTCTCACAAGCATAACATGATCAAACCCAGAACTCATCGAGTGTTAATCACATGGTAATGTGAACTAGATTATTGACTCTAGTAGACTCTTTGGGTGTTAGTCACATGGGGATGTGACCTTGAGTGTTAATCACATATCGATGTGAACTGGATTATTGACTCTAGTGCAAGTGGGAGACTATTGGAAATATGCCCTAGAGGCAATAATAAATTGGTTATTATTATATTTCCTTGTTCATGATAATCGTTTATTATCCATGCTAGAATTGTATTGATAGGAAACTCAGATACATGTGTGGATACATAGATAACACCATGTCCCTAGTAAGCCTCTAGTTGACTAGCTCGTTGATCAATAGATGGTTACGGTTTCCTGACCATGGACATTGGATGTCATTGATAACGGGATCACATCATTAGGAGAATGATGTGATGGACAAGACCCAATCCTAAGCCTAGCACAAGATCATGTAGTTCGTATGCTAAAGCTTTTCTAATGTCAAGTATCATTTCTTTAGACCATGAGATTGTGCAACTCCCGGATACCGTAGGAATACTTTGGGTGTGCCAAACGTCACAACGTACCTGGGTGGCTATAAAGGTACACTACAGGTATCTCCGAAAGTGTCTGTTGGGTTGGCACGAATCAAGACTGGGATTTGTCACTCCGTGTAAACGAAGAGGTATCTCTGGGCCCACTCGGTAGGACATCATCATAATGTGCACGATGTGATCAAGGAGTTGATCACGTGATGATGTGTTACGAAACGAGTAAAGAGACTTGCTGGTAACGAGATTGAACAAGGTATCGGGATACCGATGATCGAATCTCGGGCAAGTATTGTACCGATAGACAAAGGGAATTGTATACGTGATTGATTAAGTCCTCGACATCGTGGTTCATCCGATGAGATCATCGTGGAACATGTGGGAACCAACATGGGTATCCAGATCCCGCTGTTTGTTATTGACCGGAGAACATCTCGGTCATGTCTGCATGGTTCCCGAACCCATAGGGTCTACACACTTAAGGTTCGGTGACGCTAGGGTTATAAAGATATTAGTATGCGGTAACCCGAAAGTTGTTCGGAGTCCCGGATGAGATCCCGGACATCACGAGGAGTTCCGCAATGGTTCGGAGGTAAAGAATTATATATAGGAAGTGCTATTTAGGCCGTCGGGACAAGTTTCGGGGTCACCGGTATTGTACCGGGACCACCGGAAGGGTCCCGGGGGTCCACCGAGTGGGGCCACCTGCCCCGGGGGCCACATGGGCTGTAGGGGGTGCGCCTTGGCCTACATGGGCCAAGGGCACCAGCCCCAAGAGGCCCATGCGCCAAGAGATAAAAAGGAGGAAGAGTTCTCAAAGGGGAAGGCACCCTCTAGGTGCCTTGGGGAGGAGGGATTCCTCCCTTGGCCGCCGCCCCCCCCCCCTAGGAGATTGCATCTCCTAGGGCCGGCGCCCCCCCTAGGCTCCCTATATATAATGGGGGGAAGGAGGGCCTCTCAACCTAAGCCCTGGCGCCTCCCTCTCCCTCCCATGACACATCTCCCTCCTCCCGCAGCGCTTGGCGAAGCCCTGTTGGAATCCCGCTACTTCCACCACCACGCCGCCGTGCTGCTGGATCTCCATCAACCTCTCCTCCCCCCTTGTTGGATCAAGAAGGAGGAGATGTCGCTGCTCCGTACGTGTGTTGAACGCGGAGGTGCCGTCCGTTCGGCGCTAGGATCATCGGTGATTTGGATCACAACGAGTACGACTCCATCAACCCCGTTCTCTTGAACGCTTCCGCGCGCGATCTACAAGGGATATGTAGATCCACTCCTCCCTCGTTGCTAGATGACTCCATAGATAGATCTTGGTGACACGTAGGAAAATTTTGAATTTATGCTACGTTCCCCAACACATATATCCTGTTATTATCAGTGCTAACCTTTCAGAGCATGAAGAAGAAAGATCATTGAAAACTCTGAAGAAGCACCGTGCTGCTATTGGATATACTCTTGATGATCTTAAAGGCATTAGTCCCACTCTATGTCAACATAAAATAAATTTGGACGCAGATGCCAGACCAATTCGTGATCCTCAACGACGTCTGAATCCTAAAATGAAAGATGTGGTAAGAAAAGAAATACTAAATCTTCTGGAGGCAGGTATAATTTATCCTGTTGCTGATAGTCAGTGGGTAAGTCATGTTCATTGTGTCCCTAAGAAGGGAGGTATTACTGTTGTTCCTAATGATAAAGATGAATTGATTCCACAAAGAATTATTACAGGTTATAGGACGGTAATTGATTTCTGCAAATTAAATAAGTCTACTAATAAAGATCATTACCCCTTACCTTTTATCGATCAAATGCTAGAAAGATTATGCAAGCATACACATTACTGCGTTCTATATGGTTATTCTGGTTTCTCTCAAATACCTGTGTCGGCTAAAGATCAATCAAAGACTACTTTTACATGCCCTTTTGGTACTTTTGCTTATAGACGTATGCCTTTTGGTTTATGTAATGCACCTGCTACCTTTCAAAGATGCATGATGGATATATTCTCTGACTTTTGTGAAAAGATTTGTGAGGTTTTCATGGACGACTTTTCCGTCTATGGATCTTCTTTTGATGATTGCTTGAGCAATCTTGATCGAGTTTTGCAGAGATGTGAAGAAACTAATCTTGTCTTTAATTGGGAAAAGTGCCACTTTATGGTTAATGAAGGTATTGTCTTGGGGCATAAAGTTTCTGAAAGAGGTATTGAAGTTGATAAAGCCAAGGTTGATGCTATTGAAAAGATGCCATGTCCCAAGGACATCAAAGGTATAAGAAGTTTCCTTGGTCACGACGGATTTTATAGGAGGTTCATTAAGGACTTCTCCAAAATTTCTCGGACTCTGACTAATTTATTACAAAAAGATATACCATTTGTCTTTGATGATGATTGTGTAGAAGCATTTGAAATACTTAAGAAGGCATTAGTCTCTGCACCTATTGTTCAGCCACCTGATTGGAATTTACCCTTTGAAATTATGTGTGATGCTAGCGATTATGCTGTAGGTGCTATTTTAGGGCAAAGAGTTGATGAGAAATTAAATGTTATCCATTATGCTAGTAAGACCCTAGCCAATGCTCAAAGAAATTATGCTACTACTGAAAAAGAACTTTTAGCAGTTGTATTTGCTTGTGATAAGTTCAGACCTTATATTGTTGATTCTAAAGTAACTATCCACACCGATCATGTCGCTATTAAATATCTTATGGAGAAGAAGGATGCTAAACCTAGACTTATTAGATGGGTTCTCTTGCTATAAGACTTTGATTTGCATATTGTTGATAGAAAAGGAGCTGAGAACCCCGTTGAAGACAACTTATCTAGGTTAGAGAATGTTCTTGATGACCCACTGCCTATTGATGATAGCTTTTCTGATGAACAATTAAATGTCATAAGTACTTCTCGTAGTACCCCTTGGTATGCTGATTATGCTAATTACATAGTTGCTAAATTTATACCACCTAGCTTCACATACCAACAAAAGAAAAAGTTCTTCTATGATTTGAGACATTACTTTTGGGATGACCCACATCTTTATAAAGAAGGAGTAGATGGTGTTATTAGACGTTGTGTACCTGAGCATGAACAGGAACAACTCCTATGCAAGTGCCACTCCGAAACTTATGGAGGACACCACGCGGGAGATAGAACTGCACATAAGGTATTGCAATCCGGTTTTTATTGGCCTACTCTCTTCAAGGTTGCCCGTAAGTTTGTCCTATCTTGTGATGAATGTCAAAGAATTGGTAATATTAGTAAACGTCAAGAAATGCCTATGAATTATTCACTTGTTATTGAACCGTTTGATGTTTGGGGCTTTGATTATATGGGGCCTTTTCCTGCCTCTAATGGATATACACATATTTTAGTTGATGTTGATTACGTTACTAAATGGGTAGAAGCTATTCCAACGAGTAGTGCTGATCATAACACTTCTATTAAAATGCTTAAAAAAGTTATTTTTCCGAGGTTTGGAGTCCCTAGATATTTAATGACTGATGGTGGTTCACATTTTACACATATTTCCGTAAAATGACCGATTGAACTTTTTCACTCGGAAGACAATCTTCCACTCGGATGACTATATTTCCACTCGGATGACTATATTTCCACTTGGAAGGCACTATCTTATTCAATCGGCAAGTTTTCGTCCCGATGGTAATCTTTTCACTCGGAATATTTTCACCTGGACAACAATTTCACTCGGATGATCATATTTCCACTCGGATGACTATATTTCCACTTGGATAATAATAAGTTCATCCGGTCAGCAAACTTTCACTCGACCGGTAAATTTTCACTCGACCGTAAACTTTCACTCGGATGGTAAACTTTTCACTCGGATTTCCGACTGAAAATATAGCCCGATCTTGATTTGTCTCTCCAGGCCTCATACGACCTCAGATCGAGACAAATTATATATGAAAATCGATCGGCTCAACAAGACGAAACTTTTCCGTGTTGAAGGTTTTTCGATTCAAGGCCGTCTTGATGGCCGAATTACTCGCGCAACCTATGAGACAAGTGTCTGGCACCTCGTGCTATATTTCCGTTGAGGTTCGGTCTGCAGTGTATTGCCTCTAACTTTTGCATACGAACTCGGATTAAGATGGTTTATATATCAAAATCGATTGCCTCGACGAGACGGAGACAATTCCTTAAGAGTGCTCCTTCATCCGAGGTTTTATTAAAGATGTGATTGGCCAAAAACCACTCGGAACATTGAATTATGCCACTCGGAGTATAGTTTTGGTCCGTAAGATAAAGTCGAATGAATATAACCGAAATATCAAAGTGGTTCCACTCGGCGATGTGAATCTTTTCATGCTGAAAACTCGTTCACTCGAGACCATCTTCATTGCAATCTGTATCTTGCCAAAATAAGGTGTCAACACATGCCCCCCTGTTTTTCGGCAAAGCTTGCACGCCGAAAAATAATATGCATAGTGTTTGTTCTAAGGATGATATCAACACTCCATCGGCCATTTATTTTTCCCAGGGCGATAATTACGTATCGGCCATATTTGTGCTAAGGGAGATAATCGTATATCGGCCATTGCCTACTTAGGCTTCCTGCCACACACTCGGGTGGTACGTCTTCAAATATTTGCCATTGAGAGCTCGAGGTAACAATGCCCCTTGTATTGATTCCACCAAATATGAATTTCCGGGAACAACTCTTGTAATTCTAAAAGGACCTTCCCAACTTGGAGACCACTTCCCAAATTTTCTATCTCTTGAACGAATCGGCAGAATCACTTTCCAGACGAGATCACCAACTTGAAAATTCTTCAACTTAACTTTCTTATTGTAAGCTCTTGCAACCCTCAACTTGTATCTCTCTATGAACTTCAAAGCAACCAAACATTTATCGGCAACCTCATCAATATTGTCCATCATCAAGTTATAAAAATCTACTGCCACTAAATCATTTTGTTTGGCTATTCTCAAAGCATTCAAATTTACTTCCACTAGTAAAACGACCTCTTGACCATATACTAGCTCATATGGGGTCACCTTCGTAGCACCATGCCTTGAAATTCTATGTGCCCACAAAGCTTCAGACAACAACTCATGCCATCTCCTTGGATTATCTTCAATCTTTTTCTTGATGAGTTTGATTAAAATTTTATTGCTAGACTCAGCTTGTCCATTAGCTTGGGCATAATATGGAGAGGAATTGAGCAACTTTATGTTATAAGATCCGGCAAACTCTCTGACTTGGTGTGACATGAAAGATGAACCTTGATCTGTTGTTAACGTTTGAGGAATACCGAATCTATGAATAATGTGCTCGGTTATGAATTGAATTACCTCCGTATGTGTCATGTTCTTGAGAGGTACTGCTTCAGACCATTTAGTGAAATAATCAGTTGCCACCAATACGAACCGATGCCCCTTTGAGGAAGATGGATGAATTTGCCCAATAAAGTCTAAACCCCATCCTCTGAAAGGCCACGGCTTGATAACAGGATGCAACATAGCAGCAGGAGCCAATTGAATATCACCAAATTTTTGACAAGCTTCGTACCCTTTATAATATCTGAAGCAATCATTAATCATAATTGGCCAATAAAACCCAGCACGTCGCAATAACCATTTCATCTTGGGAGCCGACTGGTGAGTGCCACAAATGCCTTCATGTACCTCTTCCATAGCAACTCTTGCCTGGTCCTCATCCAAACACTTTAGAAGAACATCATCGATTGTTCAGCGATAAAGACCATCATCTCTCATTGTATACCTGAAAGCCATACGCCGAATAGCCCTGTCCACCCTTTCACTCGGATTGCACAAGTAATCAACAATGGGCTTCCTCCAGTCGGGATTGTCACCTGCACTAGATTTTTTGTTAATGACCGAATCAGTGGGTTCTGGTTCGGTCTCTTCTATACTGGTAAGACAAGACATCGGACTTTGAGAAATATGAAACATGCCATGATCAACATGGTATCCAGATGCTTGCTGTGCCAACTCATTTGCTCTCCAGTTGTCATGTCTAGATATATGTGCAATGCTAAAACAATCCAAAGTAGAGATTATATCTAGACATTTATCAAGATAAACATTAAGTGATTCGTCCAAACACTGAAAGACTTTGGATATTTGTTGCACCACTAGTAACGAATCACCATAAGCCTCAATATGTGTAACACCTATAGCAAGTAACATCTCTAGGCCGAATAACAATGCTTCATATTCGGCTTGATTGTTTGTGCAAAAATATTCTAAGCGGCATGAGGCTTCAAAAACAACACCATGAGGAGATATATAAACAATACCAACACCTTGGCCATTGCTACAAACTGAACCATCAAAGTATAATCTCCATGGTACTAATGAAACAAGGTTCATATCAACATCATGCTTGTTATTAATCCGATGTTCAACAATGAAATTAGCAACAATTTGGCCTTTCATGCATTTTAGAGATTCATAAGCCAAATCATATTCAATCAAAGTATAAGCCCACTTGCCAATTCTACCACTAAGAATTGGCCTATGCAACATGTATTTAATGACATCGGTTTGACAAGCTACTACACAAACACTCGGCACTAAATAATGTCTCAGTTTTGTGCAAGTATAATATAAGCATAGACATAATTTCCCAATAAATGTATACCTTGTCTCTGCGTCCAATAAGCGGCAGCTCAAATAAGTGATGACATGCTCTTTTCCTTCGGTCTCTTGAGTTAGAACAACACCAATAACTCCCTCCTCTGCTGCAATGTCAAGTCTGAAGGGTTCCCTATGCTTGGGTGCTCTCATCACCAGAGGAGTGCACAAATAATTCTTGATCATATCAAATGCTTCTTACTGTTTTGCCCCCCAAGTGAAATCAACATCATTCTTTAACCGAAGGATAGGAGTAAATGCATCAACTTTCCCTAATAGATTAGCTATGAACCTTCTCAAATAATTGACCTTGCCAAGGAACTTTTGCATATCTCTCTTGCATGTTGGAGCCTCCACTTTCTGTATAGCCTCTATCTTTTTGGGATCTATCTCTATACCATCTTCATGAATAATGAAACTCAAAAACTTTCCAGCTGACACGCTGAAAGCACACTTCAAAGGATTCATTTTCAGTCCATACTTTTTCATTCTTTCAAAAGCCAAACGCAAATCGGCCAAGTGAGATTCAAAAGCATCCGATTTGACAACAATATCATCAATATAAACTTCAAGTATGACACCGAGTAAATCATGAAAAATCAAATTCATAGCCCTTTGATATGTGGCGCCAGCATTTTTTAATCTGAATGTCATCACTATCCACTCGAATAAACCAAGGAAACCAGGGCATCGAAAAGCTGTCTTGTACATGTCCTCTTCGGCCATAAAAATTTGGTTGTATCCGGCATTACCATCTAGAAAGCTAATAACCTTATGTCTAGAAGCATTATTAATAAGCATATCGGTTATTGGCATAGGATACTCATCTTTGGGTGTAGCCCTATTCAAATCACTGAAATCAATGCGCACCCTCAACTTACCGGACCCTTTCTTCTCCACTGGGACAATGTTAGAAATCCACTCGGCATACCTGCAAGGTCGAATGAAATTAGCTTCAAGCAGTCGACCGATCTCTTCCTTGATCCGGTCATATGTTTTTGGATTAAATTTTCTGGCCGATTGTTTATAAGGTCTAAAACAGACCTTTATAGGCAACCGATGCTCCACTAGCTCTCGGCTTAACCCTGGCATCTCATGATATTCCCATGCAAAGCAACAAACATATTCTTTCAATAGCTCGATTAACTTAGCCTTACAATCGGCTTTCAAATTTTTGTTTATAAATGTCGGTTGAGTGACTGAACCATCTCGAATATCTACCTCTTCTAACGGATCGGCTGATGTAAAACCTTGTCCAAGTTTATCCATGTCATCCAACTCCTCTATAGACTCATACATATCGTTCTCACTGGACCGATACTTTACAAGACGTTTTTGTAACCACTCAGAATTAGGATCCATTTAAACATATCATAACTTGGAGCCGATTGCATTTAGTCGGTTTTAAAGAGACAGGCACAAAACCATTCTTGGTCGCGCTGAGAAAATCAAATTCTGATAAGTCACATCCCGTCAAGCAAGTAGCATTGGGATGTTGCCAATCCACCGATGCATCGACCAAAGCAACACAAGCTGAGTTATCCGCATGAATGACTTCCACTTCATCATCAACCCACTGAATCAAAAACTGGTGCATAGTGGATGGCACGCACTGGTTTGCATGAACCCAATCACGGCCTAGTATAACATTGTAGTTACCTCGCACCTCAGCGACAAAGAATGCAGTAGCCAAAGTTTTGCTTCCGACTGTAAGCTCCACATACATTACACCTTTGGCTTCAGTTTTCTCTTTGCCTTCAAACCCGTTGAGCACCATATTGGTCTTGATCAATTCTTCATTAGGCAAACCCAATTTCTTGAAGACCGAATAGGGCATAAGATTTACCACAACACCACCATCAACAAGCATCCGAGTGAGCGGCGACCCATTGATATGACCTCTGAGATATAATGGTTTCAGATGCGTTACTGGTTCTTTTGGCTTCTCGAATATCGCATTTTTAGGGCCAAAATCCAGCTGAGCCACCTCCCCTTCCTCATCTACAGCACGAAACTCAGTAGGTAAGTAATACACCATATTGATATCCATACCTTCATGAACCGGTGTAAACTCATAGTCCAACATATCAACCTCCTCCTCAAGTGCATCCACCGATTCAGAAACTTGTCCGAGTGAAGAGGAAGCAATAGGTAACATAGACGATGCAATGATTTCGTCGTCCTCTTTTGGTAGTGTAGGTGCTGCTGTGATAGGTGTAGAAGCCACAACATCTTGTATTTGTTTGGGCCTCCACACTTGTTTTGTAGGTACCATAGGCCGAGTGTCATTGAACAACTTATCCCTTTGCTTCTCGGCCTCTTGTTCTGCCATCTCTTGACTCCTTAACCTCTGTAGTTTCCTCTTTTGTGTCTTTGTTAGCCTTGGAGGACACCACTTTGGCTGAGTGTATTTAGGATCTCTCGTTTTTACTCGGCTGGTGCTTGCTTCATGGTCATTAGCCGAGTGCTTTGGCGTGATAGAAAGTATCAGCTCAGTCGAATTGTTATGCACAATCGGCTGCTGTATGGCGAATGTTTCGGTGCCCAAGATAAGTGAGTCGGCATCCATTTTCTCCTTGCCTTTTCCCGACTCAACTGCTGCAACACTTGGTGCTTTAACACGCCATTCCTTTCGACTTTCCAGATGCATGAAATTTCCACTTGGGCGCACCTTTTTACTCTGATGGAATCCACTCGATTGGATGTCACTCGGATGGAATCCACTCGGATGGAATTCAGTCAGATGGAATCTACTTGACCACATTTTTTCACTCGGATAACTTCCACCTGGGTGCATTCTTACACTCGGATAATTTCCATCCGGTCGCAGGTTTTGACCAGCCGACTGATAGCCACTAATGTTCAGTCGGCCTCTATATGAATAGCCAAGTCGATCTCAAACAGATTGCGTATGCTCTTCTGGAAACGGCACCCTTGGTCCACTCGGTTTCATATACTGACTGAACATATCAGCTGATGGTGACCTTGGTCGCTTCAGATGAGTCAGCCGATTAAAGCTAGAACCGGCCGACTGGTTGGTGTACTTGGACAACAACATATCAAAAGTTGGCTTGATCCGCTTGCACTGTACTTTGACTTCATTCCTTTTCCACTTGCCAATTTCTGGACTCTTGGGCTTGACAAATCTCACACGAGCATTTTCTTGCACTTGCAGTTGCCCCCCGAGTGTAGGATTCTTGATGGTGATTTTGATCACTTCCTTGCCATCGGGTTGCTTACCAAGCACAACCTATCTCCCCAAGACCTTGTTGTCCTCCTTGTCTTTCCTGGGCTCACCAACAATGACATTAGCTTTATTAGCAGATTCGGCTACCTCTGGCTGAATGAGTAGCTTCTTCCCCTCCAAATCCATGGTATTCATTGGAAAAGGCTGTTTATCAACTTACATCTCAGAAAAGTTCAATCGTCCGTCATTAATGGTCGATTGTATCTGTCGTCGAAAAACATTGCAATCGTTAGTAGCATGAGAAAAAGAATTATGATACTTGCAATAAGCATGCCGTTTAAGGTCTTCAAACGGCGGTAAAGTATGAGATATTTTAATAATCTTAGCCTGCAGCAAAGCATCAAATATTCTATCACACTTAGCAATGTTAAAAGTAAACTTCATCTCTTCATCACGATTCTTATGAATCGGTTTCAGATCATTGCAAGTAAAGGGTGATGGGTTTCATTGTAATTTCAAAAAATTTCCTACGCTCACGCAAGATCATGTGATGCATAGCAACGAGAGGGGAGAGTGTTGTCTACGTACCCACGCAGACCGACTGCGGAAGCGTTGACACGACGTAGAGGAAGTAGTCGTACGTCTTCACGATCCAACCGATCAAGCACCGAAACTACGGCACCTCCGAGTTCGAGCACACGTTCAGCTCGATGACGATCCCCGGACTCCGATCCAGCAAAGTGTCGGGGAAGAGTTCCGTCAGCACGACGGCGTGGTGATGATCTTGATGCACTACAGCAGCAGGGCTTCGCCTAAACTCCGCTACAGTATTATCGAGGACTATGGTGGCTGGGGGCACCGCACACGGCTAAGGAATAGATCACGTGGATCAACTTGTCTGTTTCTGGGGTGCCTCTGCCTCAGTATATAAAGGACTAGAGGGGGGAGGCTGGCCGGCCAAGGTGTGGCGCGCCAGGAGAGTCCTACTCCCTCTGGGAGTAGGATTCCCCCCCAATCCTAGTTGGAATAGGATTCACGGAGGGGGAAAAGAGAGAGAGGGGGCCGGCCACCTCTCCTAGTCCTAATAGGACTAGGGGAAGGGGGAGGTGCACAGCCCATGTAGGGCTGCCTCTTCTCTTTTCCACTAAGGCCCATCATGGCCCATTTAGCTCCCGAGGGGTTCCGGTAACCTTCCCGGTACTCCGGTAAAATCCCGATTTCACCCGGAACACTTCCGATATCCAAACATAGGCTTCCAATATATAAATCTTTATGTCTCGACCATTTCGAGACTCCTCGTCATGTCCGTGATCACATCCGGGACTCCGAACAACCTTCGGTACATCAAAATGCATAAACTCATAATATAACTGTCATCGTAACCTTAAGCGTGCGGACCCTACTGGTTCGAGAACAATGTAGACATGATCGAGACACGTCTCTGGTCAATAACCAATAGCGGGACCTGGATGCCCAGATTGGCTCCTACATATTCTACGAAGATCTTTATCGGTCAGACCGCATAACAACATACGTTGTTCCCTTTGTCATCGGTATGTTACTTGCCCGAGATTCGATCGTCGGTATCCAATACCTAGTTCAATCTCGTTACCGGCAAGTCTCTTTACTCGTTCTGTAATACATCATCCCGCAACTAACTCATTAGTTGCAATGCTTGCAAGGCTTAAGTGATGTGCATTACCGAGAGGGCCCAGAGATACCTCTCCGACAATCGGAGTGACAAATCCTAATCTCGAAATACGCCAACCCAACATCTACCTTTGGAGACACCTGTAATGCTCCTTTATAATCACCCAGTTACGTTGTGACGTTTGGTAGCACCCAAAGTGTTCCTCCGGTAAACGGGAGTTGCATAATCTCATAGTTATAGGAACATGTATAAGTCATGAAGAAAGCAATAGCAACATACTAAACGATCGGGTGCTAAGCTAATGGAATGGGTCATGTCAATCAGATCATTCAACTAATGATGTGACCTCGTTAATCAAATAACAACTCATTGTTCATGGTTAGGAAACATAACCATCTTTGATTAACGAGCTAGTCAAGTAGAGGCATACTAGTGACACTTTGTTTGTCTATGTATTCACACATGTATTATGTTTCCGGTTAATACAATTCTAGCGTGAATAATAAACCTTTATCATGATTATAAGGAAATAAATAATAACTTTATTATTGCCTCTAGGGCATATTTCCTTCAGTCTCCCACTTGCACTAGAGTCAATAATCTAGATTACACCGTAATGATTCTAACACCCATGGAGCCTTGGTGCTGATCATGTTTTGCTCGTGGTAGAGGCTTAGTCAACGGGTCTGCAACATTCAAATCCGTATGTATCTTGCAAATCTCTATGTCTCCCACTTGGACTAGATCCCGGATGGAATTGAAGCGTCTCTTGATGTGCTTGGTTCTCTTGTGAAATCTGGATTCCTTTGCCAAGGCAATTGCACCAGTATTGTCACAAAAGATTTTCATTTGACCCGATGCACCAGGTATGACACCTAAATCGGATATGAACTCCTTCATCCAGACTCCTTCATTTGATGCTTCCGAAGCAGCTATGTACTCCGCTTCACATGTAGATCCTGCTACAACGCTTTGTTTAGAACTGCACCAACTAACAGCTCCACCGTTTAATGTAAACACATATCCGGTTTGCGATTTAGAATCGTCCGGATCAGTGTCAAAGCTTGCATCAACGTAACCATTTACGACGAGCTCTTTGTCACCTCCATATATGAGAAACATATCCTTAGTCCTTTTCAGGTATTTCAGGATGTTCTTGACCACTGTCCAGTGATCCACTCCTGGATTACTTTGGTACCTCCCTGCTAGACTTATAGCAAGGCACACATCGGGTCTGGTACACAGCATTGCATACATGATAGATCCTATGGCTGATGCATAAGGAACATCTTTCATATTCTCTCTATCTTCTGCAGTGGTCGGGCATTGAGTCTTACTCAACTTCACACCTTGTAACACAGGCAAGAATCCTTTCTTTGCTTGATCCATTTTGAACTTCTTCAAAATCTTGTCAAGGTATGTGCTTTGTGAAAGTCCAGTTAAGCGTCTTGATCTATCTCTATAGATCTTTATGCCTAATATGTAAGCAGCTTCACCGAGGTCTTTCATTGAAAAACTCTTATTCAAGTATCCCTTTATGCTATCCAGAAATTCTATATCATTTCCAATTAGTAATATGTCATCCACATATAATATCAGAAATGCTACAGAGCTCCCACTCACTTTCTTGTAGATACAGGCTTTTCCGAAAGTCTGTATAAAACCAAATGCTTTGATCACACTATCAAAGCGTTTATTCCAACTCCGAGAGGCTTGCACCAGTCCATAAATGGATCGCTAGAGCTTGCACACTTTGTTAGCTCCCTTTGGATCGACAAAACCTTCCGGTTGCATCATATACAACTCTTCTTCCAGAAATCCATTCAGGAATGCAGTTTTGACATCCATTTGCCAAATTTCATAATCATAAAATGTGGCAATTGCTAACATGATTCGGACAGACTTAAGCATCGCTACGGGTGAGAAGGTCTCATCGTAGTCAACCCCTTGAACTTGTCGAAAACCTTTCGCGACAAGTCGAGCTTTGTAGACAGTAATATTACCGTCAGCGTCAGTCTTCTTCTTGAAGATCCATTTATTCTCAATTGCTTGCCGATCATCGGGCAAGTCAACCAAAGTCCATACTTTGTTCTCATACATGGATCCCATCTCAGATTTCATGGCTTCAAGCCATTTTGCGGAATCTGGGCTCACCATCGCTTCTTCATAGTTCGTAGGTTCATCATGATCTAGTAGCATGACTTCCAGAACAGGATTACCGTACCACTCTGGTGCGGATCTCACTCTGGTTGATCTACGAGGTTCAGTAGTATCTTGGTCTGAAGTTTCATGATCATTATCATTAGCTTCCTCACTAACTGGTGTAGGTGTCACTGAAACAGTTTTCTGTGATGTACTACTTTCCAGTGAGGGAGCAGGTACAGTTACCTCGTCAAGTTCTACTTTCCTCCCACTCACTTCTTTCGAGAGAAACTCCTTCTCTAGAAAGTTTCCGAATTTAGCAACAAAAGTCTTGCCTTCGGATCTGTGATAGAAGGTGTATCCAATAGTTTCCTTTGGATATCCTATGAAGACACATTTCTCCGATTTGGGTTCGAGCTTATCAGGTTGAAGCTTTTTCACATAAGCATCGCAGCCCCAAACATTCAGAAACGACAACTTTGGTTTCTTGCCAAACCACAGTTCATAAGGCGTCGTCTCAACGGATTTTGATGGTGCCCTATTTAACGTGAATGCGGCCGTCTCTAGAGCGTATCCCCAAAACGATAGCGGTAAATCAGTAAGAGACATCATAGATCACACCATATCCAGTAAAGTACGATTACGACGTTCGGACACACCATTACGCTGAGGTGTTCCGGGTGGCGTGAGTTGCGAAACTATTCCACATTTTTTTCAAATGTACACCAAACTCGTAACTCAAATATTGTCCTCCACGATCAGATCATAGAAACTTTATTTTCTTGTTACGATGATTTTCAACTTCACTCTGAAATTATTTGAACCTTTCAAATGTTTCAGACTTATGTTACATTAAGTAAATATACCCATATCTGCTTAAATAATCTGTGAAGGTGAGAAAATAACGATATCTGCCACGAGCCTCAATATTCATCGGACCACATACATCTGTATGTATGATTTCCAACAAATCTGTTGCTCTCTCCATAGTACCGGAGAACGGTGTTTTAGTCATCTTGCCCATGAGGCACGGTTCGCAAGTACCAAGTGATTCATAATCAAGTGGTTCCAAAAGTCCATCAGAATGGAGTTTCTTCATGCGCTTTACACCGATATGACCTAAACGGCAGTGCCACAAATAAGTTGCACTTCATTATCAACTCTGCATCTTTTGGCTTCAACATTATGAATATGTGTGTTACTACTATCGAGATTCAACAAGAATAGACCACTCTTCAAGGGTGCATGACCATAAAAGATATTACTCATATAAATAGAACAACCATTATTCTCTGATTTAAATGAATAACCGTCTCGCATCAAACAAGATCCAGATATAATGTTCATGCTTAACGCTGGCACCAAATAACAATTATTTAGGTCTAATACTAATCCCGAAGGTAGATGTAGAGGTAGCATGCTGACTGCGATCACATCGACTTTGGAACCGTTTCCCATGCGCATTGTCACCTCGTCCTTAACCAATCTTTGCTTAATCCGTAGTCCCTGTTTCGAGTTGCAAATATTAGCAACAGAACTAGTATCAAATACCCAGGTGCTACTGCGAGCATTAGTAAGGTACACATCAATAACATGTATATCACATATACCTTTGTTCACCTTGCCATCCTTCTTATCCGCCAAATACTTGGGGCAGTTCCGCTTCCAGTGACCAGTCTGCTTGCAGTAGAAGCACTCAGTTTCAGGCTTAGGTCCAGACTTGGGTTTCTTCTCTTGAGCAGCAACTTGCTTGCCGTTCTTCTTGAAGTTCCCCTTCTTCTTCCCTTTGCCCTTTTTCTTGAAACTAGTGGTCTTATTGACCATCAACACTTGATGCTCCTTCTTGATTTCTACCTCCGCAGCTTTCAGCATCGCGAAGAGCTCGGGAATAGTCTTGTTCATCCCTTGCATATTATAGTTCATCACGAAGCTCTTGTAGCTTGGTGGCAGTGATTGAAGAATTCTGTCAATGACGCAATCATCTGGAAGATTAACTCCCAATTGAATCAAGTGATTATTATACCCAGACATTTTGAGTATATGCTCACTGACAGAACTGTTCTCCTCCATCTTGCAGCTATAGAACTTATTGGAGACTTCATATCTCTCAATCCGGGCATTTTCTTGAAATATTAACTTCAACTCCTGGAACATCTCATATGCTCCATGACGTTCAAAACGTCGTTGAAGTCCCGATTCTAAGCCGTAAAGCATGGCACACTGAACTATCGAGTAGTCATCAGCTTTGCTCTGCCAGACGTTCATAACATCCGGCGTTGCTCCTGCAGCAGGCCTAGCACCCAGCGGTGCTTCCAGGACGTAATTCTTCTATGCAGCAATGAGGATAATCCTCAAGTTACGGACCCAGTCCGTGTAATTGCTACCATCATCTTTCAACTTTGCTTTCTCAAGGAACGCATTAAAATTCAACGGAACAACAGCACGAGCCATCTATCTACAATCAAACATAAACAAGCAAGATACTAATCAGGTACTAAGTTTCATGATAAATTTAAGTTCAGTTAATCAAATTAATTAAGGAACTCCCACTTAGATAGACATCCCTCTAATCCTCTAAGTGATTACGTGATCCAAATCAACTAAACCATAACTGATCATCATGTGAGATGGAGTAGTTTTCAATGGTGAACATCGTTATGTTGATCATATCTACTATATGATTCACGCTCGACCTTTCGGTCTCCGTGTTCCGAGGCCATATCTGTATATGCTTGGCTCGTCAAGTATAACCTGAGTATTCCGCGTGTGCAACTGTTTTGCACCCGTTGTATTTGAACGTAGAACCTATCACACCCGATCATCACGTGGTGTCTCAGCACGAAGAACTTTCACAACGGTGCATACTCAGGGAGAACACTTCTTGATAATATAGTGAGAGATCATCTTATAATGCTACCGTCAATCAAAGCAAGATAAGATGCATAAAAGGATAAACATCACATGCAATCAATATAAGTGATATGATATGGCCATCATCATCTTGTGCTTGTGATCTCCATCTCCGAAGCACCGTCGTGACCACCATCGTCACCGGCGTGACACCTTGATCTCCATCGTAGTATCGTTGTCGTCTCGCCAAGCTTGTGCTTCTACGACTATCGCTACCGCTTAGTGATAAAAGTAAAGCATTACATCGCGATTGCATTGCATACAATAAAACGACAACCATAAGGCTCCTGCCAGTTGCCGATAACTCGGTTACAAAACATGATCATCTCATACAATAAAATTCAGCATCATGTCTTGACCATATCACATCACAACATGCCCTGCAAAAACAAGTTAGACGTCCTCTACTTTGTTGTTGCAAGTTTTACGTGGCTGCTACGGGCTTAAGCAAGAACCAATCTCACCTACGCATCAAAACCACAACGATAGTTTGTCAAATAGACTCCGTTTTAACCTTCGCAAGGACCGGGAGTAGCCGTACTTGGTTCAACTAAAGTTGGAGAGACAGTCGCCCGCAAGCCACCTATGTGCAAAGCACGTCGAGGGAACCGGTCTCGCGTAAGCGTACGCGTAATGTTGGTCCGGGTCGTCTCGTCCAACAATGCCGCCGAACCAAAGTATGACATGCTGGTAGGCAGTATGAATTATATCGCCCACAACTCACTTGTGTTCTACTCGTGCATATAACATCAACATAAATAACCTAGGCTCGGATGCCACTGATGGGTTTCGTAGTAATTTCAAAAAAATTCCTACGCTCACGCAAGATCATGTGATGCATAGCAACGAGAGGGGAGAGTGTTGTCTATGTACCCATGCAGACCGACTGCGGAAGCGTTGACACGACGTAGAGGAAGTAGTCGTACGTCTTCATGATCCAACCGATCAAGCACCGAAACTACGACACCTCCGAGTTCGAGCACACGTTCAGCTCGATGACGATCCCCGGACTCCGATCCAGCAAAGTGTCGGGGAAGAGTTCCGTCAGCACGACGGCGTGGTGATGATCTTGATGCACTACAGCAGCAGGGCTTCGCCTAAACTCCGCTACAGTATTATCGAGGACTATGGTGGCTGGGGGCACCGCACACGGCTAAGAAATAGATCACGTGGATCAACTTGTCTGTTTCTGGGGTGCCTCTGCCTCAGTATATAAAGGACTAGAGGGGGGAGGCTGGCCAGCCAAGGTGTGGCGCGCCAGGAGAGTCCTACCCCCTCTGGGTGTAGGATTCCCCCCCCCCCCAAATCCTAGTTGGAATAGGATTCGCGGAGGGGGAAAAGAGAGAGAGGGGGCCGGCCACCTCTCCTAGTCCTAATAGGACTAGGGGAAGGGGGAGGCGCACAACCCATGTAGGGCTGCCTCTTCTCTTTTCCACTAAGGCCCATCATGGCCCATTTAGCTCCCGGGGGGTTCCGGTAACCTTCCCGGTACTCCGGTAAAATCCCGATTTCACCCGGAACACTTCCGATATCCAAACATAGGCTTCCAATATATCAATCTTTATGTCTCGACCATTTCGAGACTCCTCGTCATGTCCTTGATCACATCCGGGACTCCGAACAACCTTCGGTACATCAAAATGCATAAACTCATAATATAACTGTCATCGTAACCTTAAGCGTGCGCACCCTACGGGTTCGAGAACAATGTAGACATGATCGAGACACGTCTCCGGTCAATAACCAATAGCGGGACCTGGATGCCCATATTGGCTCCTACATATTCTACGGAGATCTTTATCGGTCAGACCGCATAACAACATACGTTGTTCCCTTTGTCATCGGTATGTTACTTGCCCGAGATTCGACCGTCGGTATCCAATACCTAGTTCAATCTCGTTACCGGCAAGTCTCTTTACTCGTTCTGTAATACATCATCCCGCAACTAACTCATTAGTTGCAATGCTTGCAAGGCTTAAGTGATGTGCATTACCGAGAGGGCCCAGATATACCTCTCCGACAATCGGAGTGACAAATCCTAATCTCGAAATACGCCAACCCAACATCTACCTTTGGAGACACCTGTAATGCTCCTTTATAATCACCCAGTTACGTTGTGACATTTGGTAGCACCCAAAGTGTTCCTCTGGTAAACGGGAGTTGCATAATCTCATAGTTATAGGAACATGTATAAGTCATGAAGAAAGCAATAGCAACATACTAAACGATCGGGTGCTAAGCTAATGGAATGGGTCATGTCAATCAGATCATTCATCTAATGATGTGACCTCGTTAATCAAATAACAACTCATTGTTCATGGTTAGGAAACATAACCATCTTTGATTAACGAGCTAGTCAAGTAGAGGCATACTAGTGACACTTTGTTTGTCTATGTATTCACACATGTATTATGTTTCCGGTTAATACAATTCTAGCGTGAATAATAAACCTTTATCATGATTATAAGGAAATAAATAATAACTTTATTATTGCCTCTAGGGCATATTTCCTTCAAAGGGTTTGGCCTTAGATGGCCAAACAAATTCAGTCGCAAAAACATCACCCTCGTCATCCGAGTGATCACTATCATATTCCACCATATTCATCTTTGGACGATCGGCTTTGTATCTTTGCACGTCTTTGAGATCTTTGCTTCGGTTTTCCTGAGCCAAAGCCCTTTGTAAGACTTGGTTGATATTTAAGAACTCATAACCTTCTAGCTTTTCTCTAATGGGAGTTCTCAAACCACTCAGCACTAGGTCTTCCAAGTCTCTCTCGGTTATCACCAAACTAAAACACCGGTTTTTTGTTTCACTGAATATCTTGACATAATCGGAGACCGATTCATCATGCTTCTGTTTAACCGATGTTAGATGTGATAACTTGAGTTCATTGTCGCCGCTATAAAAGTGATCATGAAATTTCTGCTCTAGCTGCGACCAAACCCGAATGGAACCATGTGGTAAAGAAGAAAACCATGAAAATGCAGTACCAGTTAAATATAAAGGAAACAAATGCACTTTCAACTCATTTAGTGAGCCTGCTTCACCTAGTTGTGCTAAGTATTGACTAACATGCTCCCATGTGGTTTTTGTGCCCTCTCCATTGAACTTAACAAAATCTGGAATCTTATATCCCGGGGGGCACTGGATGGCATCAAAGTACTCGGGGTACGGCTTTTGGTAAATCCAATTCTGAGGTAACTCAACTCCAAAATTTTCTCAAAGCATCTTAGCCATCTCCTCTCTAAGATTAGCTAGACCATCATCCATAGTGGACGATGCAGCTTGTGGCAGTGGCATAGAAGGAGTAGGGTTGCTAGTTGTGGGTAGGAATTGTGGCATGTATGTCGACCCATAATTTGGTAGTGGTCGAGTGGTTGTAGCTGTAGGTAGATTTTGGTTCGGCGTTGCCACCGAACCTGTCATGCTCATAATAGGATTAATGGGTGTAGCCACAATCTGATTTGTTTGGGTAGGATAATAAGTCATCGGCACGGGAGGCGCCGATGCAATAGGTAAAGCCAGATTAGGGTTTTGCACACTAGCAGCTACACCATTATTACCACTAGATGATTGAGATATATTCTTCTGAGCATTAGTATTTTCTATAAAAGTTTGATAGACTAGATTGTTACCATCAGCAATACGATTTTCAATCTCAGCCCACTGCTCAGGAGAAAAGGCAGTACTTACAGAGGGTTTAACCTGTTCAGTTTGAAGAGAAGGGAACTTGATTTCTTCAATCGGAGTGATGTTGCCTTGGCGATCTTTCTTGAATTTTGCAAGGAACTCCTGCAGGTCCTTCTCCCCGCGAGCCTTCTTGTACTCCTCATAGACTTGGCGATGATCGGCCGATATCTCATCAAGACTGGGCTTAATGATGTTATCGGCGTCTACCTCAGATGGCTTGGGAAGATCGGACATGGTGGATGATGATGATGATTGATCTTCGATCCCCAGCGGAGTCGCCAAAAAGTGTGTTGACACACGAACACGTCACGTGTACCCTCGACGCTGGGGGTGATGCACCGCAGCTCACGTCGAAGGAGACCCGACCGACAGCGCGATACGCAAGACAGTCGACGGGCGCTTTTGCAGACCTGAAAACCCCACACCCCCGGGAGGGACCCCGTCAGGGAGTGCGGCGGCTATGGGCTGCCCTAGGTCGATTCGCTCGCCCCTAGAGCCTCGGAATTCGTAGCTCTCAAACACGAAGAACAGCGAAGAACGAGAGAGAAAAACGGTGGAGAGATAAAACGTAGATGAAAAAGTAGTATATTGATTTGTTCGATTGTGTGTTGTTCAACCGACCGTCACCCCCAACATATATAAGAGGCGGCTGGACTTCCCGTACAAGTAAAGGATTCATCCAGGCTTTCCTTACAAGAAAAATTACATCAATTCACGTCCTAGAGTCCTAATTCTATTCCAACTCGGATTCAGTCTGAATCTGGCCCAAACTCTGTCTTCCTTCTTGTGCGGGCCGCCGGGCTAGCATATGATCTTCGATCGACACGGCCCAAATATGAAACTTGTGTGCCTCGACGATACGAACAACTCTCATGTTGATCACTTTTTCAAATAAGGCCATCTTGAATACTTTTCGAGGTCATCTTTATCTTCCAGTCAGACTCGGTTTTGCAGTAGACTGGATTATCCGAGTCTCGTAGTTAATTTGTAGGCTATATATTATCTCTCATGATGATGACTCCAAAATCAAAGTTTACCGTCTTGATGATACGCACAACTTCTGTATTGAACACTTCTTCATCCAATGTCAGTTTGATAAACTTTCGAGCACATGTTCAATTTCACTCGGACTTGAGCTCATCCACTCGGATATTAGATACTTTCACTCGGATCGTCCGATTGGACTTTTTCACTCGGAAGACAATCTTCCACTCGGATGACTATATTTCCACTCGGATGACTATATTTCCACTCGGAAGGCACTATCTTATTCAATCGGCAAGTTTTCGTCCCGATGGTAATCTTTTCACTCGGAATATTTTCACCTGGACGACAATTTCACTCGGATGATCATATTTCCACTCAGATGACTATATTTTCACTTGGATAATAATAAGTTCATCCGGTCCGCAAACTTTCACTCGACCGGTAAATTTTCACTCGACCGTAAACTTTCACTCGGATGGTAAACTTTTCACTCGGATTTCCGACTGAAAATATATCCCGATCTTGATTTGTCTCTCTAGGCCTCATACGACCAGGGATTGAGACGAATTATATATAAAAATCGATCGGCTCGACGAGACGAAACTTTTCCGTGTTGAAGGTTTTTCTATTCAAGGCCGTCTTGATGGCCGAATTACTCGCGCAACCTATGAGACAAGTGTCTGGCACCTCGCGCTATATTTCCGTTGAGGTTCGGTCTGCAGTGTATTGCCTCTAACTTTTGCATATGAACTCGGATTGAGATGATTTATATATCAAAATCGATTGCCTCGACGAGACAAAGACAATTCCTTAAGAGTGCTCCTTCATGCGAGGTCATCTTGAAGACATTATTGGCCAAAAACCACTCGGAACATTGAATTATGCCACTCGGAGTATAGTTTCGGTCCGTAAGATAAAGTCGAATGAATATAACCGAAACATCAAAGTGGTTCCACTCGGCGATGTGAATCTTTTCATGCTGAAAAGCCGTTCACTCGAGACCATCTTCATTGCAATCTGTATCTTGCCAAAATCAGGTGTCAACAATATGTTTATAAATGAAAGAAGGGAAATAGATGAAGTATTCTTTAAACATGAACCTATGCTGAAACACAATTTACGTGTTGAAATCCTAGGGGATCCTCCTCCACCTAAGGATGATCCCGTGTTTGAGCTTAAACCGTTGCCTGATAATCTTAAATATGCTTATCTTGATGAAAAGAACATATATCCTGTTATTATTAGTGCTAACCTTTCAGAGCATGAAGAAGAAAGATTATAGAAAACTCTGAAGAAGCACCGTGCTGATATTGGATATACTCTTGATGATCTTAAGGGCATTAGTCCCACTCTATGTCAACATAAAATAAATTTGGAAGCAGATGCCAGACCAGTTCGTGATCCTCAACGACGTCTGAATCCTAAAATGAAAGATGTGGTAAGAAAAGAAATACTAAAGCTTCTGGAGGCAGGTATAATTTATCCTGTTGCCGATAGTCAGTGGGTAAGTCATGTTCATTGTGTCCCTAAGAAGGGAGGTATTACTGTTGTTCCTAATGATAAAGATGAATTGATTCCACAAAGAATTATTACAGGTTATAGGATGGTAATTGATTTCCGCAAATTAGATAAGTCTACTAAGAAAGATCATTACCCCTTACCTTTTATCGATCAAATGCTAGAAAGGTTATGCAAGCATACACATTACCGCTTTCTAGATGGTTATACTGGTTTCTCTCAAATACCTGTGTCGGCTAAAGATCAATCAAAGACTACTTTTACATGCCCTTTTGGTACTTTTGCTTATAGACGTATGCCTTTTGGTTTATGTAATGCACCTTCTACCTTTCAAAGATGCATGATGGCTATATTCTCTGACTTTTGTGAAAAGATTTGTGAGGTTTTCATGGACGACCTTTTCGTCTATGGATCTTCTTTTGATGATTGCTTGAGCAATCTTGATCGAGTTTTGCAGAGATGTGAAGAAACTAATCTTGTCTTTAATTGGGAAATGTGCCACTTTATGGTTAATGAAGGTATTTTCTTGGGGCATAAAGTTTCTGAAAGAGGTATTGAAGTTGATAAAGCCAAGGTTGATGCTATTGAAAAGATGCCATGTCCCAAGGACATCAAAGGTATAAGAAGTTTCCTTGGTCACGCCGGATTTTATAGGAGGTTCATTAAGGACTTCTCAAAAATTTCTCGGCCTCTGACTAATTTTTTACAAAAAAATATACCATTTGTCTTTGATGATGATTGTGTAGAAGCATTTGAAATACTTAAGAAGGCATTAGTCTCTGCACCTATTGTTCAGCCACCTGATTGGAATTTACCCTTTAAAATTATGTGTGATGCTAGCGATTATGCTGTATGTGCTGTTTTAGGGCAAAGAGTTGATAAGAAACTAAATGTTATTCATTATGCTAGTAAGACTCTAGACAATTCTCAAAGAAATTATGCTACTACTGAAAAAGAGCTTTTAGCAGTTGTATTTGCTTGTGATAAGTTCAGCCCTTATATTGTTGATTCTGAAGTAACTATCCACACTGATCATGCTGCTATTAAATATCTTATGGAGAAGAAGGATGCTAAACCTAGACTTATTAGATGGGTTCTCTTGCTACAAGAATTTGATTTGCATATTGTTGATAGAAAAGGAGCTGAGAATCCCTTTGCAGACAACTTATCTAGGTTAGAGAATGTTCTTGTTGACCCACTGCCTATTGATGATAGCTTTCCTGATGAACAATTAAATGTCATAAGTACTTCTCGTAGTACCCCTTGGTATGCTGATTATACTAATTACACAGTTGCTAAATTTATACCACCTAGCTTCACATACCAACAAAAGAAAAAGTTCTTCTATGATTTGAGACATTACTTTTGGGATGACCCACATCTTTATAAAGAAGGAGTAGATGGTGTTATTAGACGTTGTGTACCTGAGCATGAACAGGAACAGATCCTACGCAAGTGCCACTCCGAAACTTATGGAGGACACCACGCGGGAGATAGAACTGCACATAAGGTATTGCAATCCGGTTTTTATTGGCCTACTCTCTTTAGGGATGCCCGTAAGTTTGTCCTATATTGTGATGAATGTCAAAGAATTGGTAATATTAGTAGACGTCAAGAAATGCCTATGAATTATTCACTTGTTGTTGAACCGTTTGATGTTTGGGGCTTTGATTATATGGGACCTTTTCCTGCCTCTAATGGATATACACATATTTTAGTTGTTGTTGATTACGTCACTAAGTGTGTAGAAGCTATTCCAACTAGTAGTGCTGATCATAACACTTCTATTAAAATGCTTAAAGAAGTTATTTTTCCGAGGTTTGGAGTCCCTAGATATTTAATGACTGATGGTGGTTCACATTTTATTCATGGTGCTTTCCGTAAAATGCTTGCTAAATATGACGTCAGTCATATAATTGCATCTCCGTATCACCCAGAGTCTATTGGTCAAGTAGAATTGAGTAATAGAGAAGTCTAATTAATTTTGCAAAAGACTGTCAATAGATCCAGAAAGAATTGGTCCAAGAAACTTGATGATGCATTATGGGCCTATAGAATTGCATATAAAAATCTATGGGCATGTCTCCGTATAAAATGGTATATGGAAAAGCATGTCACTTACCTCTTGAACTAGAACATAAGGCATATTGGGCTATTAAAGAGCTCAATTATGATTTCAAACTTGCTGGTGAAAAGAGGTTATTTGATATTAGATCACTTGATGAATGGAGAACCCAAGCTTATGAAAATGCCAAGTAGTTTAAAGAAAAGGTTAAAAGATGGCATGACAAAAAGGATACAAACGCGTGAGTTTAATGTAGGTGATTATGTATTGCTATACAACTGTCGTTTAAGATTTTTTGCAGGAAAACTTCTCTCTAAATGGGAAGGCCCCTACGTTATCGAGGAGGTCTATCGTTCCGGTGCCATAAAAATCAACAACTTCAAAGGCACAAATCTGAAGGTGGTAAACCGTCAAAGAATTAAACATTATATCTCAAGTAATCCCATAAATATTGAAACCAATATTATTGAAACCGTAACACCGGAGGAATACATAAGAGACACTTTCCAGAACGTTTCAGACTCCAAAAAGGAATAGGTATGTGGTACGGTAAGTAAACCGACTCCAAAACAATTTTTAAGGCAATATTTCCCGTTTTGGAATATTTAGAAAAATAGAAAATTAAGTCGCAGTCCGGGAAGGACACGAGGGCCTCACGAGGGTGGAGGGCGCGCCCCCTACCTCGTGAGCTCCTCGTGTGCCCTTGTAACATCCCAAATTTTCAATTTCGGATGTTATACACTAGATCATCATTGCATATCATATTTATTGCATTTTGGTTGATCCTAGAAATTTTCACGCAACTCAAGGACCCTCGGAGAGAGTTGGGGATTTCGTTATTTTCATATTTGAGGTGTCTCAAATTTTGAAAATAGGATCATTTGATTTTATTTATTTTATCTTCAATTATTTCTATTACAAAAATATGAGAGAGGGAATAAAATGACTTTCCCAAAACAAAGAAATATTGGGGATTTAATAAAAAATCAAATAAGATTTTATTTTGGTTTTATTTGCTATTTTATTCAAATTTACGAAAAATGCGCGTTTTTCAAAATGGCATTTAGGCCCCAAATAAATGTTCATCCTGTGCGGCTTGATTTTAGAAGCCGGGGAAAATTTATTTCAGGATTTTTGGAGTCCGTTTAGTATATCTTTTGTTTTTTTCCCGAGCGTAATTATTTTAAAAAAAGTCCGAACCGACCTTGGGCCGTAACCGGCCAGGACTCTTCCTGGCCGGGCCTCTTATAAGCGCCCCCAGGCCCCCAACCAAGCCCAACCGCCCCCCCCCCCCGCCTGAAACCCTAACCCTAGCCGGCCGCCGCCGGACCGCCGCTGCCGTTCGCCGGAGGTATTTTTTTTGCCTCTAGTTTTTGTCGAAAAACCGTTCGGTTTTCCGACGGTTTTGTTCGTTTTTTTAGTTTCATTTTTTAAATAGATCGGTTTTCTGGTTTATTTAATTAGCAAGCGTTCGTCCATTTGTTCGTGTAACGAACGTTCGTCGTTTTTCTTTTTCTTGGATTAAATCCGCGATTTTTCAGATCGCGATTCCTGATCCAATTTTCGTTTTAGTCTAACTTTTCGCTCGTTTATCGGTATCAGGCGATTCAAGCGCCTGGAGTTTCGTATCGAAACCCTCTTTCCGTTTAACCAACTCAAACAAGTTTTTGGCACTGTAAAAATTGCCCTAGATCCAGAATAGTAAACGAAGTCTATTTCTTTTGCCGTTTGTTTTTCGTTGCTTCGTTCGATGTGATTCTTTTTGCCAACCGGAGTTCTTAAGTTGAACTTTCTAGTTAGATCTCTTATTTGAGTTTTATCTGTGCATTAGTTGAGTACTTATTGTATGCTTGCTTGTTTGTGATAGAGTACCGGAGTGTGCCGCTTGCTACTTCGAATCGCTAGGTTTCCGGATCATCAGCAAGGCAATTAACACTTTGATCATGCTTTCCCACTACCCAGTTTTATTACATTAGATCAATCCTCACAGATTGCATGATTAGGATCTAATTAAATTGTGGGTTTGGGAAGTAGATGAGGTAGAACCTATTACCTGTTATTATCAAACCTTTGGGTGTTACTTCTACGTTTGCTTACTATGTCATGCTATGCTAGTAGACGTGGATTGGGTGAGTGAAATCCATGACAGATGTGAGATTTTAATTAATGGTTTATTTAAGGTGGCAACTTAAACACACATCTGGGTGGATTGAGGCACCTGGGTATTCCAGCGATTGCCTGTTATCTTTATGGACTGCCACCCAGGCTCAAAGGGATCTTGAGATTATTCATGCTAGAAACTTCCGTGTGCAGCCACAAGCTATTATGGGCACTAGCATAGTTGATTAAGTTGTGCGAACTCTTACAGTGGTAGACTAGCAGATGTAGGGGAAAGTAGGTGTAGCGGTCTACCCGATCGTAAGGTGCTAGCGCTTCTGAAAGACTATGTCTCGGTCATCCTTCTTCTCAAACACCATGTAGTGCGAGAAACCAAATGGAGGAGATCGAGTCTTGTGGGGAAAAGTGCGCAAACCTCTGCAGAGTGTATAAACTAATCATGATTAGCCGTGTCCCCGGTTATGGACATCTTGAGTATCTAGTACTTGGATTATCATGTGAATCTCAACATGTTACTCTAAAAATTTAATTTTGTTGGGTTTTGTTTAATGATGATGCTTAATTGGGATTGAGAATGCTGTCGACCATTCTCAATGTTTAACAACTACCATGATAGTTAAATAAATTTTATTCTTTTGCAGTAGGGAAAAATTGGGTTTACGCAAAACTATAACCATAGAGCTTTCCACCAGCCAAATATGCATATAGAATAGCCTATTTCCTTCCATTACTCTCTATGTGTTATTTTGTCAGCATATTCCATGTGCTGACCCGTTTCGGGCTGCAACGTTAATGTTGCAGACTTTTCAGACAACGATTAAGGTGTTTTTAGGTCATGGTTCTATACTTAGTGATGCCGTTGGAGTTGATGGACTCACTTATCTTCCAAGCCTTCCGCTGTTATCGTTATTAGATGGCCTTAAGCCATATTTATTGTAATAAGTTCTCTTTTGAGACACTCGATGTAATAAGTGTGTGATTGCTACTCTGTTATAAATCCTTCAAGTACTGTGTGGTGTCAGCATTACTAATCCAGGGATGACACCTGAGCACAGAGATTAGACCGTTTGAGGTCTGGTCGCTACAAGATGGTATTAGAGCACACGCTGACTGTAGGACACGACCACTAAGCTAAAGTCCTAGATCACTACTCACTCTCTTCTCTTTCTGATTTCTCATCTTTTCTACTCTTTTAGGATGGCGGATGCAAGGAACAAGTTCACGCAACCGGATGAAGATACACCCTTTGGACGTCACTTGAAGGAAGTCACTAGATACCTGAACATAGGAGTACCAAGCTTCACTAGAACCTACAACGCCACTTTACCTGAAGAAGAGCCCTGGATGATTCAAGTTCAAGTTCTAGGAAGGACGTTCATGCCAGTCACTGAGCCCATAGAGTTTTCTTTTGATGCACCAACTTGGAGTCTAGGAAAGAGCATGGCAGCTCACATCGCCATGGGACGCATTGGAGAAGTCTACCGCAATGATCTTAAGGATACAATCTACCAGATTTGTGGGCGCTGAGATGAGCACTAGGAGATGATCAGCACCAGAAAGGATAGATCATTCGCAGCTTTTATCCAGGAGTTAAACCAGCACATTCGATGTCGGGAGAACCAGATGTGCGCCAACATGATATATCTGAAGAAGGCAAGGACAAGGATCAAGGAACTGGAGGAAGAACTCAAGGCTACACGTGAAGATTATGAAGAGAAAATCGAATCATTAGTGGAGAAGAATGATGATCTGATCAAGAAGATCGGAATATTTATGGGAGGCCCTACACCAGTAGAAGAAGACGAAGAACCCAAGGAGATTCGCCCGGAAGACTACATCATCATCAACGACACCGACTCGGATCCAGACGATAGCAATGATGACTATGTTGATGAAGCTGGAGCAGATATCATGGAATCTGCAACCGAAGAATATTTCTAGTAGACCATCTCATCAGTAGTAGTAGTCCACCATGTAAATATAGTAGTCCAAGCACTTTTGCGATAGTTAGATCGATTGTATGCCCTTGTTTGATTGAATGAAGTGAATTGTTTGCTTTTGCCTCATGTGCATATGGGTAGTGTTTTCTCTTTAGACCCCTCTCTATTCTTAAATCTCATCTTTTCTAAACCCTCAGATGCCTCCGAGACGTGACCCCGGATTTACCTTCCCACCGGAGCTCACCCAGTTGATCCAGCAGCAGAACACATTGATGCAGTTGCTAGTCTAGAATCAGAATCAGGGGAACAACAACAACAACCCACCACCACCACCACCACCTGTTGATCACTTAGCCCGTTTTCTTAGGCTGAATCCGTTGGTGTTTTCCAGTAGCACCGAGCCGATAGTAGCAAATGATTGGCTTCGCAAGACAACTAGAGAGTTGACCATAGCAGGATGCACGGATGCGGAAAAGGTGAAGTTTGCCGCACATCAGCTTGAAGGACCCACTGCATCATGGTGGGAGAATTTCACATCCACTTTCCCTGTCGACACTGTCACATGGGACCAGTTTCAGCAGGCTTTTCGAACTGCCCATGTTTCAGCAGGAGATATGGCCATGAAGAAGCGAGAGTTTCGCAACTTGCGCCAAGGAGGACGGACAGTTGTCCAGTATGTGGAGGACTTTAGTAAATTAGCACGTTATGCGATGTTGCTACAGATGTAGCTAAGCAGGAGAAGTTTCTGGAAGGATTGAATGATGAGTTGAGCATGCAGTTGATGGTAGCAACCTTCAACAACTACCAGGAGTTGGTAGATCGTGCTCTCATGATTGAAGGGAAGCAGCAGCAGATTGAGAATCGCAAGAGGAAGTATGGACAAGGGAAGCACAATTCAGGAGCTCAGCAGAAGCCACGTTTTACCCCTAGACCAGGAGGACATTTTCAGCATACCCATGGAGGAGGTAGCTCTCACAATCACAATGGCACCAAGAATGGTAATGGGAATGGAGGAAGCAACGGCCAGAACCGCACCAACCCATCGACCCCAGCCAAGAGAGACCTGAGCCAAGTCACTTGTTTTAAGTGCCAGAAGACCGGACATTACACCAATGAATGTCCTGAATCACAGAATAGTAATGGTAATGGAAGCTCTGGGAAGAAGCCGAACCCTTTCAACAGGGGACAGGTGAACCACGTTAACGTGGAGGAGGTTGAAGAGCAGCCAGATGCAGTAATCGGTAAGTTTTTGGTTAAGTCATTTACTGCACTCGTTCTTTTTGATACCGGTGCATCACATTCATACATATCAAGGGGATTTGTGGATAAGTATAACCTGCCCACCAAAGTTCTTAGAACACCTATGTTAGTAAGCTCACTAGGAGCGGAGTATATGGCTAGCCAAGGATGTTTTCAAGTGCCATTAAGTATAGGTAGGCATGTGTTCCCCTCGGATTTAATCATTTTGGAATCACAAGGTTTGGATGTAATTCTTGGTATGGACTGGTTGTCAATGTATGAAGGAAACATCGATTGCGCCAGTAAGTCGATCTTGCTTACCACCCCAGAAGGGAGAAGGATCAAGTATGTATCCCGGCATGTGCCAAAGAGGACTCAAGTAAATTGTTTAACAGGAGTTGTGCAGGAGGAAGTACCAGTAGTGAAGGATTTCCCCGATGTATTTCCAGAAGAATTGCCAGGCATGCCACCGGATAGAGATATTGAGTTTTTGATTGAGCTTTTGCCAGGCACAGGGCCAATATCAAAGAAACCATATAGGATGCCTGCAAAGGATTTGGTGGAGATTAAGAAGCAAATTAAGGAGTTACTGGATAAAGGATACATTCACCCAAGTTCATCGCCTTGGGGATCGCCAGTACTTCTAGTGGAGAAGAAGGATGGAACATTAAGGATGGTTGTTGATTATCGAGGTTTGAATGAAGTAACCATCAAGAACAAGTACCCACTATCGATGATCACTGATCTGTTTGATCGATTGCAAGGAGCTAAGGTATTTTCCAAGATCGATCTGTGATCAGGATACCACTAGTTGAAGATTCAAGAACAAGATATACCTAAGACGGCTTTTACCACCAGGTATGGGCTGTAGGAGTATACCGTTATGTCATTTGGTCTGACTAACGCACCTGCATATTTTATGAACATGATGGACAAAGTGTTTATGGAGTTCCTGGATAAGTTTGTCATAGTGTTCATTGATGATATCCTGGTTTACTCGAAGAATGAAGAGGAGCATAAGGAGCATTTGCGTTTGGTTCTTGGAAAGCTCAGAGAACATCAATTATATGCCAAGTTTAGCAAATGTGAGTTTTGGTTGAAAGAAGTTGGATTTCTCGGACACGTTATATCCGAAGAAGGTATAGCAGTAGATCCCACTAAAGTTGATACCGTAACCAAGTGGGAAGCGTCAACAACAGTTGGAGAGATCTGGAGTTTTCTTGGACTCGCAGGATACTACCGGAGGTTTATTGAGAATTTCTCAAAGATTGTGAAGCCTATGACGGAGTTGTTGAAGAAGGATACCAAGTACATATGGACTGAGGAATGTGAGGCTAGTTTTCAGGAGTTGAAGAAACGTTTGGTTACCTCACCAGTGTTGATTTTACCGGACCAGACCAAGGATTATGAGGTGTATTGTGATGCTTCACGTCGAGGACTTGGAGCAGTTCTTATGCAGGAAGGAAGAGTTGTTTCATATGCCTCACGATAGCTTAAGCCCCATGAGTTGAATTATGCTACGCATGATTTGGAGTTAGCAGCCGTAGTGCATGCATTGAAGACTTGGAGAAATTTTGTGATTGGAAACCATTGCGAGGTGTACACGGATCACAAGAGTTTGAAGTATATTTTCACACAGAAGGAGTTGAACCTCAGAAAAAGGAGATGGTTGGAGCTCATCAAGGATTATGATATGAAGTTGCATTATCATCCCCGAAAGGCTAACGTGGTAGCTGACGCATTGAGCCGCAGGAGCCATGTCAACACCCTAATGACTGGAGATTTACCAAGGGAGTTAGCCGAAAATCTTCGAGAGCTATGTTTGGAAATAGTTCCAAGAGGCTATGTAGCAGCATTGGAGATTCAGTCTACGTTGATGGATAAGATCAGAGAAGCCCAAAAGACTGACAAGGAGATTGCTTCTATTAAGGAGAAAATGAGCAAAGGAAAAGCTAAGGGATTTCGTGAGGATGAGCACGATACCTTATGGTTTGAAGACCGTGTTTATGTACCAAATGATTCGGAGATCAGGAAGTTAATTTTACAAGAGGCCCATGATTCACCGTATTCGATTTACCCAGGAAACACCAAGATGTATTTGGATTTGAAGGATATTTTCTGGTGGACCGGAATGAAGAACGATATTTCGGAATATGTAGTAGTTTGTGATGTATGTCAGAGAGTAAAGGCAGAGCATCAGAAGCCAGCCGGATTGCTACAGCCATTGCCGATACCCGAATGGAAGTGGGATAAGCTAGGCATGGATTTTATTACAGGATTGCCCAGAACACGTTCAGGCTATAACTCGATATGGGTTGTAGTCGATCGTTTGACAAAGGTAGCTCATTTCATTCCAGTGAAGACTACCTATACCAGTGCAAAGTTGGCAAAGATATACATGACTAGAATTGTTTGTCTGCATGGAGTTCCAAGGAGCATAGTATCAGATAGAGGAACCCAATTTACCTCAAAGTTCTGGAATCAGTTGCATGAAACTTTGGGTACTAGACTGGAGTTTAGCACAACTTTCCACCCGTAGACAGATGGACAGACTGAGAGAGTCAATCAGATTTTGGAGGATATGCTAAGAGCTTGTGCGCTAGATTACGGATCTAGTTGGGATGAGAATTTGCCGTATGCAGAGTTCTCTTACAACAACAGCTATCAATCTAGTTTGAAGATGACCCCTTTCGAAGCCTTGTACGGAAGAAGGTGCAGGACCCCATTGTCTTGGGATGAAGTTGGAGACCGCCAGTTGTTTGGACCGGATATGATAAAGGAGTCTGAACAGAAAGTGAAATTGATTCGTGATAGGCTCAAGGTAGCTCAATCCAAGCAGAAGAGTTATGCAGATTCTAAATGCAAGGAGACAGTTTACGAAGTCGGAGACCGAGTTTATCTTCGAGTATCACCACTTCGAGGAGTTAAGCGCTTTGGAGTTAAGGGAAAGTTAGCGCCACGTTTTGTAGGCCCATACAAGGTTTTGGAGCGTATGAGAGAAGTTGCCTATAAGTTGGAATTGCCCAAAGGATTGTCAGGAGTTCACGACGTGTTCCACGTTTCCCAGTTGAAGAAGTGCCATGCAGAGATGGCTGACATACTGCTGAGAGATACGGTACCGCTGGAAGCTATTCAGTTGGACAGTGATTTAACCTATGAGGAGAAACCAGTTAAGATTCTAGAGTATGCCAGTCGAGTCACCCGCAGCAAGGTTATCAAGTTTTGCAAGGTTCAGTGGAGCCACCACATGGAGGATGAAGCCACCAGGGAACGAGAGGAAGATTTGCTAAAGGACCACCCTCACCTATTTTCTAGCCAACCCGAATCTCGAGGGCGAGATTCATCTTAAGGGGGGTAGGTTTGTCACATCCCAAATTTTCATTTTGGAATGTTATACACTAGATCATCATTGCATATCATATTTATTGCATTTTGGTTGATCCTAGAAATTTTCATGCAACTCAAGGACCCTCGGAGAGAGTTGGGGATTTTTTTATTTTCATATTTGAGTTGTCTCAAATTTTGAAAATAGGATCATTTGATTTTATTTATTTTATCTTCAATTATTTCTATTACAAAAATATGAGAGAGGGAATAAAATGACTTTCCCAAAATTAATAAATATTGGGGATTTAATAAAAAATCAAATAAGATTTTATTTTGGTTTTATTTGCTATTTTATTTGAATTTAGGAAAAATGCGCGTTTTTCAAAATTGCATTTAGGCCCCAAATAAATGTTCATCCTGTGCGGCTTGATTTTAGAAGTCGGGGAAAATTTATTTCGGGATTTTTGGAGTCCATTTAGTATTTCTTTTGTTTTTTCCCGAGCGTAGTTTTTTTTTTTTTAAAAAGTCCAAACCGACCTTGGGCCGTAACCGGCCAGGACTCCTCCTGACCGGGCCTCTTGTAAGCGCCCCGAGGCCCCCGGCCAAGCCCAGCCACGCCCCCCCGCCTGAAACCCTAACCCTAGCCGGCCGCCACCAACGTCACCGCTGTCGCCCGCCGCCGCCGCGCCGCCCACGCAGCCGCCGCCGGACCGCCGCCACCTGAGCCGGAGTCGCCGAAGGTAGTTTTTTTGCCTCCAGTTTTTCTCGAAAAACCGTTCGGTCCGACGGTTTTGTTCGTTTTTTTAGTTTCGGTTTTTTAAATAGATCGGTTTTCCGGTTTATTTAATTAGCGAGCGTTCGTCCGTTCGTTCGTTTTAACAAACATTCATCGTTTTTCTTTTTCTCGGATTAAATCCGCGATTTTTCAGATCACGATTCCTGATTCAATTTTCGTTTTAGTCTAGCGTTTCGCTCGTTTATCGGAATCAGGCGATTCAAGCGCCTGGAGTTTCGTCTCGAAACCCTCTTTCCGTTTAACCAACTCAAACAAGTTTTTGCCACTGTAAAAATTGCCCTAGATCCAGAATATTAAACGAAGCCTGTTTCTTTTGCCGTTTGTTTTTCGTTGCTTCATTCGATGTGATTCTTTTTGCCAACCGGAGTTCTTAAGTTGAACTTTCTAGTTAGATCTCTTATTAGAGTTTTACCTGTGCATTAGTTGAGTACTTATTGTATGCTTGTTTGTTTGTGATAGAGTACCCGGAGTGCGCCGCTTGCTACTTCAAATCGCTAGGTTTCCCGGATCATCAGCAAGGCAAGTAACACTTTGATCATGCTTTCCCACTACCCAGTTTTATTGCATTAGATCAATCCTCACACATTGCATGATTAGGATCTAATTAAATTGTGGGTTTGGGAAGTAGATGAGGTAGAACCTATTACCTGTTATTATCAAACCTTTGGGTGTTACTTCTACGTTTGCTTACTATGCCATGCTATGCTAGTAGACATGGATTGGGTGAGTGAAATCCATGACAGATGTGAGATTTTAATTAATGGTTTATTAAAGGTGGCAACTTAAACACACATCTAGGTGGATTGAGGCACCTGGGTATTCCAGCGATTGCTTGTTATCTTTATGGACCGCCACCCAGGCTCAAAGGGATCATGAGATTATTCATGCTAGAAACTTCCGTGTGCAGCCACAAGCTATTATGGGCTCTAGCATAGTTGATTAAATTGTGCGAACTCTTACAGTGGTAGACTAGCAGATGTAGGGGAAAGTAGGTGTAATGGTCTACCCGATCGTAAGGTGCTAGCGCTTCTGAAAGACTATGTCTCAGTCATCCGTCTTCTCAAACACCATGTAGTGCGAGAAACCAAACGGAGGAGATCGAGCCTTGTGGTGAAAAGTGCACAAACCTCTGCAGAGGGTATAAACTAATCATGATTAGTCGTGTCCTCGGTTATGGACATCTTGGGTATCTAGTACTTGGATTATCATGTGAATCTCAACATGTTACTCTAAAAATTTAATTTTGTTGGGTTTTGTTTAATGATGATGCTTAATTGGGATTGAGAATGCTGTCAACCATTCTCAATGTTTAACAACTACCATGATAGTTAAATAAATTTTATTCCTTTGTAGTAGGGAAAAATTGGCTTTACGCAAAACTATAACCATAGAGCTTTCCACCAGCCAAATATGCATATAGAATAGCCTATTTCCTTCTATTACTCTCTATGTGTTATTTTGCCAGCATATTCCATGTGCTGACCCGTTTCGGGCTGCAACGTTAATGTTGCAGACTTTTCAGATGACGATTAAGGTGTTTTTAGGTCGTGGTTCTATACTCAGTGATGCCCTTGGAGTTGATGTACTCACTTATCTTCCAAGCCTTCCGCCGTTATCGTTATTAGATGGCCTTAAGCCATATTTATTGTAATAAGTTCTCTTTTGAGACACTCGATGTAATAAGTGTGTGATTGCTACTCTGTTATAAATCCTTCAAGTATTGTGTGGTGTCAGCATTACTGATCCAGGGATGACACCTGAGCACAGAGATTAGACCGTTTGAGGTCTGGTCGCTACAGCCCTCCGGACTCCGTTTTCTTGCACGATACGTATTTTGGTCGGTAAAAATTCATTATATAATCTCCCGGGGTTTTGGACTCCTGTATCACGCAAAAATCTCCTGTTTTTGTTTCGAGCTGTTTTTCTGACAGATCTAGATTATCATGACGTCCCCAAGTGCTTCCAAGGATGAGTTCTTCGAGAAGGTCATCAACCCTTACCTCGCGGAGGTGCTGCGACACCCTCAAACCATTGAGATGCGTGATGGGTTACTGCACATCCGCGATGCTGAGGGACAAAAGGGAACCGGAAGCGTGGAGACGAGGCTCGATGCAATGGAGCAACAAGTTTTCAAGTGCCAGGGGATGGTGGAGCATGGAATCAACGCTAGCCACATGATGCTCGCGGAGTTTACTAACAACTACAAGCCGGATGCCAGGAACACTGAGGAGGCCATCTTCAAGCTACATGAGAAGATTGAGAACCTCTAAGCCCAAATCTATGACCTGCAAAACCAAAACTGTGAGTATGAATATAGATTCAAAAGAATCAGTTTGGCTGCAGATGCGAGGATTCCAGAGACTCGATCATCCTTCTATGATGGTGAACCTATGCCTTGGAAAATGGATGACAAGCCCGCATCATCAACAACACCTCCACCTTCTTCACCAACAAAGGAGACATAATCACCTGGTTATGGGCACCCCACTTGGCAACTGCCAAGCTTGGGGGAGTGCCCCGGTATCGTACCACCATCACTTTTATCCTTACTGTTTTCCTTAGTTCGATCATATTAGTAGTATTTTGATATAGTAGAATAAAGTTTATGTCATGATCTAGTTGTGAGTTTTGCTTTATTATCCTTCTATGTAATCGAGTCCGTGAGCTATATAATAAAGATTAGTGTTGAGTCAAGGGCTTGATTATTTTGCCATGATCCTAAGTGAATAAAAGAAAAGAGAAAGAAATAAAAAGAAACAAAGAGATCATGTGAGTCTTATGGAGAGTAATGAGCTCACATAGAAAGAGTATGATGAATAAAAGTTGTTGAGGGTTGACAAACACAGTTTTGGTCATCGTTGCAATTAGTAGGAAGTAATAAAGAAAGAGAGGTCTTCACATATAAATACACTATCTTGGACATCTTTTATGATTGTGAGCACTCATTAAAATATGACATGTTAAAGAGTTGACATTGGACAAGGAAGACAACATAATGGGTTATGTTTGCTTACATCTGAGATAAATTATATTGTCTTGGATCCTCCAACATGTTGAGCTTGCCTTTCCCCCTCATGCTAGCCAAATTCTCAGCACCAAGTAGAGATACTACTTGTGCTTCCAAATACCCTTAAACCAGTTTTGCCATGAGAGTCCACCATATCTACCTATGGATTGAATAAGATCCTTCAAGTAAGTTGTCATCGGTGCAAAGCAATAAAAATTTCTCTCTAAATATGTATGATTGATGGGAGAAATAAACTTTATACGATCTTGTGATGTGGAAGTAATAAAAGGGACGAACTGCATAATAAAGGTTCATATCACAAGGGGCAATATAAAGTGACGTTCTTTCGCATTAGGATTTTGTGCATCCAACCATAAAAGCGCATGGCAACCTCTACTTCCATCTGCGAAGGGTCTATCTTTTATCATTATCTTCTACCTTATGCAAGAGTCATGGTGATCTTCACCCTTCCTTTTTACATTTTATCCTTTTGGCAAGCACAATATGTTGGAAAGATCCCGGTATATATGGCTAATTGGATGTGGGTTTTCATGAACTATTACTGTTGACATTACCCTTGAGGTAAAACGTTGGGAGGCAAGACTATAAGCCCCCATCTTTCTCCGTGTCCGATTAAAACTCCATACCCATAAGTATTGCATGACTGTCAGCAATTGTGAAACATTATATGATAGTTGAGTATGTGGACTTGCTGAAAAGCTCTTATACATTGACTCTTTCCTATGTTATTATAAATTGCAATTGCTTCAATGACTGAGATTGTAGTTTGTTAGTTTTCAATGAAGTTTACGATTCATACTTGAAATTGTGATTGAATTATTACTCTAGCATAAGAAATCATATGACAAGAATTATGTATGTTGTTGTTATGAGAATAATCATGATGCCCTCATGTCCGTATTTTATTTTAATCTACGCCTCTACCTCTAAACATGGGGACATATTTATTGTTATCGGCTTTCGCTTGAGGACAAGCGAGGTCTAAGCTTGGGGGAGTTGATACGTCCATTTTGCATCATGCTTTTATATCGATATTTATTACATTATGGGTTGTTATTTATTGCATCATGCTATAAAAAGCAACCTTTTGGGACGAAACTCCGCCGCCACGAGGCGGAACCTTGGCCGATCCAATCTAGAGCTCCGGCAGAGCTGTTCTGCCGGGGAAACTTCCCTCCCGGAGGGGGAAATCATCGCCATCGTCATCACCAACGCTCCTCTCATCGGGAGAGGGCAATCTCCAGCAACATCTTCATCAGCACAATCTCATCTCAAAACCCTAGTTCATCTCTTGTATCCAATTCTTGTCTCCAAGTTCGGGATTGGTGCTAGTAGGTTGCTAGTAGTGTTAATTACTCCTTGTAGTTGATGCTAGTAGGTTTAATTGGTGGAAGATCATATGTTCAGATCCTATATGCATATTAATACCCCTCTAATTATGAACATGTTTATGCTTTGTGAGTAGTTACGTTTGTTCCTGAGGACAAGGGAGAAGTCTTGCTATTAGTAGTCATGTGAATTTGGTATTCGTTCAATATTTTGATAAGATGTATGTTGTCTAGCCTCTAGTGGTGTTATGTGAACGTCGACTACATAACACTTCACCATTATTTGGGCCTAGAGGAAGGCATTGGGAAGTAATAAGTAGATGATGGGTTGCTAGAGTGACAGAAGCTTAAACTCTAGTTTATGCGTTGCTTCGTAAGGGGCTGATTTGGATCCATATGTTTCATGCTATGGTTAGGTTTACCTTAATACTTTTGTTGTAGTTGCGGATGCTTGCAATAGAGGTTAATCATAAGTGGGATGCTTTTCAAGTAAGAACAGCACCCAAGCACCGATCCACCCACATGTCAAATTAACAAAGTACCGAACGTGAATCACATGAACGTGATGAAAACTAGCTTGACGATATTCCCATGTGTCCTCGGGAGCGCTTTTCCTTATATAAGAGTTTGTCCAGGCTTGTCCTTTGCTACAAAAAGGATTGGGCCACCTTGCTGCACTTTATTTTCTTTTGTTACTTGTTGCTCGTTACAAGTTATCTTATCATAAAACTATCCGTTACCACTTATTTCAGTACTTGCAGAGAATACCTTGCTGAAAACCGCTTATCATTTCCTTCTGCTCCTCGTTGGGTTCGACACTCTTACTTATCGAAAGGACTACGATAGATCCCCTATACTTGTGGGTCATCACTCACCCATCATGGACATTTGATATTGCTCTTGCATCATGTGTCCAAACTCATCACTGTATCTTTTGTCATTGCAGCCGAAGATAATGTCATCCACATAGATCTGGCACACAAGCAGTTCACCATCATATGTCTTCGTGGAGAGAGTGGGATCCAGGGAACCAGGTTTGAAGCCTTTGCTCTTCAGGAAGTCCTTGAGTGTGTCATACCAAGCACGAGGGGCTTGTTTGAGGCCATACAGTGCCTTGTTTGAGGCCATATAGTGCCTTGTTGAGCTTGTAAACCATATCATGATGTTTTGAATCTTCAAAGCCAGGTGGTTGTGCAACATACACTTCTTCAATATTGCCATTGAGAATAGCACTCTTCACATCCATTTGTTATAGGAGGATGTTGCGATGGTTGGCATAGGCTAGCAGAATGCGAATGGCTTCAAGCCTAGCCACTGGAGCGAATGTTTCATCAAAGTCAATTCCTTCAACTTGAGTGTATCATTGAGCAACGAGACGAGCCTTGTTTCTGACAACTTGACCATGCTCATCTTGTTTGTTGCGATAGATCCATTTTGTGCCTATGATATTGTGCTTGCGAGGATCAGGACGCTTGACCAGTTTCCATACATTGTTCATCTCGAACTGTTGAAGCTCTTCTTGCATAGCTTGAATCCATTCAGGTTCCATGAAGGCTTCAGCAACTTTCTTGGGTTTAGATATGGACACAAATGCAAAGTGCCCACAGAAATTCGATAGTTTTGTTGCTCTTGAACGAGTAAGGGGACTAGGTGCATTGATGCAATCAATTATCTTCTCAATCTGTACTTCATTTGCAACACGAGGATGAACTGGACGAAGATTTTGCTCTTGCTGATCATTGTCTTCATCTTCAGCATTGGCTTCAAGCTGAGCAAAGTCTTCAGATTGATTTGGTGCAGAAATGATAAGTTCCTCTTCAGCCTGTGCCTCTGAAGGTATAATTTCTCCAGTACCCATAAGCTTGATGGATTCACTTGGTGAGACTTCATCTAGCACATTTGGCAGGTGCTATCTTTGTGAGCCGTTAGTTTCATCGAACCGCACATCCACAGTTTCAACCACTTTATAGTGAAAGAGGTTGAAGACTCTATAGGAGTGCGAATCCTTTCCGTAACCAAGCATAAAACCGTCATGTGCTTTCGGTGCAAATTTTGACGTGTGATGTGGATCCTTGATCCAGCACCTGGCACCAAATACTCTGAAGTAGCTTACATTTGGATTCTTACCAGTTAGTAGTTCATATGATGTCTTCTTTAGAAGCTTGTGAAGATAAACACGGTTGATGACATGGCACGCAGTATCAATGGCTTCAGGCCAGAACTTCCTTGGAGTCTTGTACTCATCAAGCATCATCCGAGCCATCTCAATGTGTGTTCTGTTCTTGCGCTCCACGATGCCATTCTGCTGAGCTGTGTATGGAGCTGAGAATTCATGAGTGATGCTCAATGTATCAAGATAAGTTCCGAGGCCGGTGTTCTTGAAGTCTGTGCTGTTTTCACTTCTTATGTGCTTGATCTTGATGCCATAGTTCGTCATGGCACGATTTGCGAATCTTCTGAAGACATCCTGCACTTCAGTATTGTAGAGAATAATATGCACCCAGGTATATCTAGAGTAATCATCAACAATAACGAAGCCATAGAGACAAGCAGTGGTAGTAAGGGTGGAGTAATGAGTAGGGCCGAATAGGTCCATGTGAAGAACCTCGAAGGGACGTGATGTCGTCATGATTGTCTTTGAAGGATGCTTGGCCCTAGTCATATTCCCGGGTTCACAGGCACCACACAGATGATCCTTTTTGAACTTGACGCCCTCGATGCCTACGACATGCTTCTTCTTTGCGAGAGTGTACAAGTTTCTCATGCTAGCATGCCCTAGCCTCCGATGCCAGAGCCAACACTCTGAAGCTTTTGCTACAAGAAATACTACCAACTGTGGTCCTGCTGAGAAATCTACCATGTACAGATCACCTTTTCGGTACCCTTCAAAGACTAGAGACTTGTCAGATTCCATTAGAACAAGGCAACGATATTTTCCAAATATCACAATCATGTTCAAGTCACAAAGCATTGAGACAGACATTAAGTTGAAACCAAAGGATTCAACAAGCATCACTTTATCCATGTGCTGATCCTTTGAGATTGCAACTCTACGTAGACCCAATACCTTGCTTTTACTAGTGTCAGCAAATGTGATATGACTCTTGTCAGATGGACATAAGGTTGAGTCCATGAGAAGACTTCGATCGCTAGTCATGTGGTTAGTGCATCCACTGTCAATAATCCATTTTGAAGCAGCTGGTGTCATACCCTACAGTGCAGTTAGGGGGATAGGCTTCATGAAGAGTATTGTGAAGCATAAACATTTGACGAGCAAGTGGATTATGAAAGCTCAGATCCATGTTAGGACTGATAGGACGAATGGCAAGCGATTCAGGAACAAAATACATAATAAGACCATTTGGGCATTTTATCTTGCGCCCCACAAGATGTTTTAGGTCCCCAGCAATAGCATCTGACGCCTTTGATTTCCGGCTGGAGACCTTTCCTTGCAAAAGAGAGTTAAGTTTTCTTAACCACCCACATCGTCAGGGGTGGCTTCGAAGCAATGAGTCTAAGTGCAGCATCTGAGAACTTTGGCTTTGGATCCCTAGCAAATAGTCTTGCAGGAGGTGAATAATACTCATAAGAATAAGCAGAATAGTTCTTGGTCTTATGAACATGGTGGTTTGATGAAACACACTCATATTTCATAGGCCTGAGTATGGTTTCCCTGCAAAACATTTATGTTAGGGTGACTCTAATGAGTCCTCTGTCTGTATGAAGCCTTTGGACCATGTGAAGCCTTTGGTCTAGGGTTTGTCTTCATCCTAGGTGGTGTCATGATGACATTCACCTAAAGATTTTCAAGACAACTCTTGGGCACCCAGATCTTCTTCAAAGGTGGTCCATTCCTGCAGTTAGTACCAATATACCTGGCAAACACTTCACCATTCTGATTATTCTTGAACAGTTTATAGTTTGCATCAAAGGATTCATCAATGATAATCGGGTTAGCACAAGTGAAGCCAGATAAGGTAGATGGATCCACTAAAGGTCCCTTTGCAGCAACCCATGTGGTTTTGGGGTACTACTCAGGCTTCCAGTAAGAACCAGCAACGTTCATTTTCCTTCCGAACCCAACACCCTCTTTCTTAGGGTTTCGATTCAGAATCTGTTTCTTGAGGACATCACATAGTTCCTTTCTAATGTCTTCAGGATCCTCAGAACTATAGTCAGATTCTTCTTTAGATGAGGAAACAACCTTTTCCTTCAAAGCGCGAGCTCGGCCATAGTTGGGACCATAGATATCTCTTTTCTCAGATAGCTGGAACTCATGTGTGTTGAGCCTTTCAAGTATGTCAGATGGATCGAGAGTCTTGAAGTCAGGACGTTCTAGAATCATTAGGGCCAGGGTGTCAAATGAGCTGTCGAGTGATCTCAAGAGTGTCTTAACGATTTCATGCTTGGTGATCTCAGAGGCACCGAATGCATGAAGCTCATTTGTGATGTTAGTGAGGCGATCAAATGTCAGCTGAACATTCTCATTGTCATTTCTCTTGAAGCGGTTGAAGAGATTGCGAAGAACACTGATCCTTGAGTCTCTCTGGGTTGATACGCCTTCATTGACCTTGGAGAGCCAGTCCCAGACTAGCTTCATAGTTTCCAGAGCACTCACACGGCCATACCGTCCTTTGGTTAGATGGCCACAGATGATGTTCTTGGAAGTAGAATCTAGATGAATGAACTTCTTGACATCAGCTGGGGTGACGCCTTCACCAGCCTTAGGAACGCCGTTCTTGATGACATACTAGAGGTCGACATCAATGGCTTCAAGATGCATGCGCATCTTATTCTTCCAGTAGGGGTAATCAGTACCATCGAAGATAGGGCACGCAACAGAGACTTTGATTATCCCTGCAGTCGACATAGCTAAAACTCCAGGTGGTTAAACCGAATCACACAGAACAAGGGAGCACCTTGCTCTGATACCAATTGAAAGTGCTAGTTAT